>NC_073405.1:3464221-3496721 GCF_028641065.1 Leucoraja erinaceus | reverse complement strand
CCGACTACTTTTTTTTTTAATTGTTCAAGAAGGAACTGCAGATGCTGGAAAAAGTGCTGGAGAAATGGTGGAACAGTGTGGCCATCAGCTGGCTCTAGGTGGTACTGCAGCTCATGTTGGGCTGCTAAATGCAGATGTATCTTCCCTTCAGAATAGTCCATCAGTGAGCACTTTCCGCAGCTGAATAGACTGGCATTGTTTACACATAATTCCCCACACAGGGGATCTATCATGTGTTTCAATTATATTAACAGTAACCAGTAAAATATGATTATCATTACCAAATCAATGAACACTTTAATTCCCTTCCCCATTCCCACACTGACTGTTCTGTCCTGGGCCTCCTCCACTGTCAGTACAAGGCCCAGCACAAATTGGAGGAACAGCATCTAATATTTCACTTGGACAGCTTACACCCCAGCAGTATGAACATCGACTTCTTTAACTTCATGTAACATCCCTCCCCCCTTCCCAGTTCTCCGCCCAGTCTGACTGCCCTTGATTATTATTATCCGTTTGCTGTGTGGTTACCTTCACCGATCTATTCTACACTTTCCTAGATCCCCATCCCCTTTGTCTCGTTTTCACACCTAACTTTTCCTTATCTATGTATCTCCCTCTCCCCTGACCCAGTCTGAAGAAGGGTCTCGACCCAAATCGTCACCCATTGAGAGCTGCCTGTCCCATAGAAACATAGAAATTAGGTGCAGGAGTAGGCCATTCGGCCCTTCGAGCCTGCACCGCCATTCAATATGATCACGGCTGATCATCCAACTCAGTATCCCGTACCTGCCTTCTCTCCATACCCCCTGATCCCCTTAGCCACAAGGGCCACATCTAACTCCATCTTAAATATAGCCAATGAACTGGCCTCAACTACCCTCTGTGGCAGAGAGTTCCCGCTGAGTCCCGCTGAGTTACTCTAGCATTTTGTGTCTATCTTCAGTGCAAACCAGCATCTGCAGTTCCTTCCTGCATAATCTGGCTATTTACAATACGATTGGACTTTATTCATCCCTGGGGGGAAATTGATCTGCCAACGGTGATAAAACACATGTTACTTGTCATTAAAGTGATGAATAGAAAGGATTGGGGATGTGCAAAGATTGCGGGGGGGGAGTTAGTCTACCCCTCGACAGAAGAATGTGTAGTGTGTATTCAATTCCCCTTGTCATAAGGGATAACATTGTCAGTGTTCCTAATTGTTTGTTTCCTAATTGAATTAATTTCCAAGTTACTGACAAAACTGGCTGTATCTTCCCAGCGTTTGTGGTTTCATATTTTCTGTTCCAATGAATAGTGGTAACTACAAGTGTTCACTTCCTTACAGGATGGCAGTAATGCAATAACCATCGCGTTAGAAGCCGATAACAAAGATATTGCCGCAATGCTCACTGCACGCAAGAACCTGGAGTCGACATCGCAGGTCGGAACAAACGCTACATTTGATATTTTTACAGAATACACAATGGGCTGTCTTTTTTTCAGTCTCCTTAGCATTATATTACATTTCCCCCCCATTCCCTACTCCTGAGCCACTCAGTCACAGAACACAAAACAGACAGTTCTCAACCAAGATGCCTCATCTAAGCTAGTCCCATTTACCCATGTTTGGCCCACATCCCTCTAAATCTTTTCTATGTATGTACCTGTGATTGTGTCTTCTACCTGGCTCAACTACCTGCTCTGGCAGCTCATTCCATATACCCACCACCCTGTCTTGCAGTGTTTAAAAGTTGCCCTTTCGGTTCCCATTACATCTCGACTTTCACCGTGACCTCTGGTCCTTCAATCTCCTACTCTGGGTAAAAGATAGGGTGAATGCACCATCTATTACCCTCATGATTACCCTTCCGCCTCCTACACTCCAAGGAATAAAGTCGTAGCCTGCTCAATCACTCCATATATGTAGCTCAGGCCCTGGCAACATCCTCGTAAAACATCTCTGCACTCTTTTCAGCTCAATGAAATCGTTCCAAGAGCAGTGTGGCCAAAACTGAAACCAATACTCCAAATGCAGCCTCATGGTCTTGTATAACTAACAAATGACCCACCATATTCCAAGGATGTACAGGTTTGTAGGTTAATTGGCTTTGGTAAAAAAAATTGTAAAACTCCCCTGGTGTGTAGGGCAGTGTTAGTGTATGGAGTAATTACTGGTTAGCATGGACTGAAGGGCCTGTTTCCATGCTGCATCGCTAAAGTAATTCATTAGCGCTGAAGATTTGTAATTCATTGACTGAAGAAGGGTCGTGACTCAAAATGTCACCCATTCCTTCTCTCCAGAGAAGCTGCCTGTCCTGCTGAGTTACTCCAGCATTTTCTTTCCTACATAATTCATTGGCAGTTGAGAGCTTTGGGGAATGAAGGTTAGGCACAAATGAAATTTCTCAAGAGCTTCATGGTGTGACAGTCCAACATTACTCAAAACTGGTCTCTGAAGTAAATTGAGTCATAGCCTGAAGATAAGACACAAAATGCTGGGAGTGACTCAGCGGGACAGGCCGCATCCCTGGAGAGAAAGGAGTGGGTGACGTTTTGGGTGGAGACCCAGTGATAGCCGGTATTTTCATCCAGATTCCTTTTGGTTTCAGGTTGTGCCATAGACGGGTTCCAGTTACAGGAGCTACCCACCGTACAAAGATCGGGGGATAGTATCATCATTCTTGTCCAACAGTATTTTGTCCATACAGTTCTTTTATATGGTTGATTCTCTTGATATGTTGATTAAAGCAACATTCATCATTGTGATATTGCTAGCATCTAAGAAATACCTTTCATTGTATGCAAAGCAAAAATTGCATTTTACATTAAAGATTGAAACTTTTTGCCTGCTGTATAATGACTTTCTTATTCCCACCTAATATATGGTTATTAAAAACCATTGTGTCAAGGTTTAAAAGAATGCTGGAAACATTTAGCTTAGGCAACATCTTTATACGGTTTTATAATTATTTTCCCCACTTAAAAAACTGCCTGGGGAACTGCCTTACAGAGCTTACAGCTCCAGAGTCCCGGGTTCGATCCTGGCTACAGGTGCTGTCTGTGCGCCCTTTGTACATGCTCCTCGTGGGTTTTCTCAGAGTACTTTGGGTATTTTCCCCGCACTTCAAAGACACGCAGGTTTGTAGGTTAATTGGCTTGGTATAAATGTAAAAATCGGCCCTAGTTAATGTGTGGGGATCGATTGTTGGCGCGGACTCAGAGGGCCAAAAGGCATCTCCAAACTAAATTACACTCGTCCCACCTCTCCATGTTTAGGTCCATATCTCTCCAAACCTGTTCTATTCATAGGTACACAAAAATTGCTGGAGAAACTCAGCGGGTGCAGCGGCATCTATGGAGCGAAGGAAATAGGTAACGTTTTGGGCCGAAACCCGGAAGGAAATAGGTAACGTTTCGGGCCGAAACACGGAAGGGTTTCGGCCCGAAACGTTACCTATTTCCCTCGCTCCATAGATGCTGCTGCACCCACTGAGTTTCTCCAGCATTTTTGTGTACCTTCGATCTTCCAGCATCTGCAGTTCCTTCTTGAACACTGTTCTATTCATATACTTGTCTAACCTTTTCTTAAATTTTGGGATAGTCCCTGCCTCAACTACCTCCTCTGGCAGCTTGTTCCATACACCCACCACCCTTCGGTGATTCCTATTAAATCTTTTCCCCTTCACCTTAAACCTATGTCCTCGGCTCCTTGAATCACCTACTGCCAGATACTCTGTGTATCCATCCAATCTATTCCATTTACTATTTTATAGAGGGAGTACAGAGTACAGAGAAGGTTCACCAGACTGATTCCTGGGATGTCAGGACTTTCATATGAAGAAAGACTGGATAGACTCAGTTTGTACTCGCTAGAATTTAGAAGATTGAGGGGGGATCTTATAGAAACTTACAAAATTCTTAAGGGGTTGGACAGGCTAGATGCAGGAAGATTGTTCCGGATGTTGGGAAAGTCCAGAACAAGGGGTCACAGTTTAAGGATAAGGGGGAAATCTTTTAGGACCGAGATGAGGAAAACATTTTTAACACAGAGTGTGGTGAATCTCTGGAATTCTCTCCCGCAGAAGGTAGTTGAGGCCAATTCATTGACTATATTTAAGAGGGAGTTAGATGTGGCCCTTGTGGATAAAGGGATCAGGGGGTATGGAGAGAAGGCAGGTACAGGATACTGAGTTGGATGATCAGCCATGATCATATAGAATGGCGGTGCAGGCTTGAAGGGCCGAATGGCAACACGTTTGATTGCATGACTATCACGTGGCCCTGTCATCATAAATTGTTTGGAGCCTGTTATTTTTAAGCATCAAAAATAGATTCTACATTTAATTACACTATGCTTTTCAAAATGATGACATTGAAATGCTTTGTGAAAAATAAGCTTTTCTGTAAAATGCTTCAAAGGCAAGACTAGAAATACAAAAAGAAACAACACTCCAACCTCTGAATGTTCAAGTAGAGGATGAACACCACCTGAACAGCGGTCAATTTATATGGCAACTATTGCTCAGTACTGTCAGGGTTCCTAATACCTTTTGCCCGAGTTGCTCAGAGTATACAGCTTGTCACGGCAGGAACTCAAGCTGTGGAACTGGATCCTCAAGTAAAATGCCAACTTTCACCAGCACAGTATTAAGAGGGGCTTCCAGTATTAGAACTGAGGAAACACTTTTTCTCACAGAGAGTGGTGAGTCTGGTGAATTCTCTGCCTCAGAGGGTGGTGGAAGCAGGTTCTCTGGATGCTTTCAAGAGAGAGCGCTAGATAGGGCTCTTAAAAATAGCAGAGTCAGGGGATATGGGGAGAAGGCAGGAACGGGGTACTGATTGGGGATGATCACATTGAATGGAGGTGCTGGCTCGAAGGGCCTACTCCTGCACCTATTGTCTATTGTCTGATTCAGGCATTTTCCTGGGTGCTGGTCAGGGTGATGTAGGGGAGAAGATCCATGAAGCATGAACTTTTGTGTCGGAAGGAAGTGCAGATGCTGGTTTACACCAAAAATAAACAAAATACTGGAGTAACTAAGCGTGAACCTTTCATGTTGGGACCCTTCACTGTGCTTTAAAGGCAGCCAAACCATACTATAAATACCACGGCCACAACATTCAAGTTTAGTGCGAAATATAAAACAATGAAACCCAACAGATCGGCCAATTTACAGAATTTATTGTAGCATTTTGTCCAAAAAAGTTTGCAAATGTCTGTAACCAATTGTGGAGGTAAGGGTCTTCAGGTGGCAGTTGGCATACCTGTTGAAATGAAAACAAAACATCAGTAAAATGGCCAAACAGCTGAAGAAAGTCATCATAAGAATACTGGAGACTGGTGTAGTAGATAGCAATGGTAAACCAGCAAGATTGACATAACAAACTTTGGTTGGACTGTGCTGTGCTAAAGGGTGTTGCTTCTCTTCACTAGAAAATGACCAGACGGTCTTGGCGACAAATCAAGACAGTCAAACAGGTTTGACGCTCTTTGAAGCAAGACCAAAAAGCGGGAAAGGATACAACGGTAGATACAAAATGCTGGAGTAACTCACCTGCTGAGTTACTCCAGCATTTTGTGTCTACCTTCGATTTTTAACCAGCATCTGCAGTTCCTTCTTACACAAAGGACACAACGGTTGACATTTATTGATCGATTATAAAATACAGCGTGAGCCCACCCGTTCACATTAGCCCTGTGCTATCCCACTTTCGCTTGCAATCCCTCCACTGGGGGCAATTTACAGAAGCCAATTTGTCAACAAACCCACACATGTTTTTGAGATGCGGGAAGAAATGCACGTGCACAGGGGAGTACGTGCAAATACCACAGACGTCACCCAAGGTCACGGTCAAACCCAGGTCTCTGGCAGTGTGAAGCAGCAGCTCCACTGTGCTGCCTCATTGTTTCTGTCGGTAGCAGACCTCTGAAATACAAGCCTAAGAGGACCAGGAGAAACACCTACTGCACCCACGCACGTTTGTCTCATTTATTGTTCCAAAAATTGCTAAGTGGTTCAGATAAACTGCAAACTGGTTAATAGTTTAAAAACAGGGAGAAATTAGTAGACACAAAAATGCTGGAGTAACTCAGCGGGACAGGCAGCATCTCTGGAGAGAAGGAATGGGCGACGTTTCGGGTTGAGACTCTTCTTCAGAATGAAATTAGTGTAGATGGATTAGATGAAGTGGTGCATATAATTACAGGACCACCACCACCGATTTTCCAGCAACTGATGCTCCTTTAATCCGGACAAAATGACGAGAACTTGAACTCGGATGTAATGGGGACAGTCGGAAATAAATGATTAATCCACATGATCTCAATGGGAGGTTTGGCAGTGGGCAGCTCATGCCCAGCCTAACACACACAACACAATGTACATTGGTGCCTGACACTAAGATGCTGCACTGAAGGAGGAGGCTACCGTCAATTATATTGCAGGTAATATTCATCAAAGTCCTTGATTTTTGCCCATGAGCTCTTTCTAAACAGTTTATGTAACTGCAGGTCCTGCAGCAATAAGCCCACATCTGATTTATTTTAAACACAATAACTAAAGCTAAATTCATTTGACCATACTATATAATGCCATTTTGGTGGGAAACTGTTGCTATATACATCCAAGGTCTTTGAACAGGGTATATACAGTACTGAAAACCTGAGGCAGAACAAGAAACAGGAACTGTAATCTCTACAATAAATATGGAAGAACAGAAACAGCAGTTGAAGGCATTGAATTAAAAAAAATCGATCAGAATAATTCCAGATTTGAAATGATCTCAAATGATTTGATCTGCTGCTGGAAGAAACAGAAAGAATAAGCAAGGAGTAGGAAGCCAGCAGCGGTCTCATGAAGAGCACAAACCAATACAGGTGAGCCCCATGTTATGGCCATTTGTGTTATGGAAATTCACCCTTTCCCAATTCACATGAGCAAGAAATTTGAGATACAGAATAAAATTTATCAGAATTTATTCGAAAAAATAAACAAACTGAATTAATTTTTAACGCTCATATCTTGATGCACGCTGAGATGATGTGACATTGCATTATGGATAAAAGCAACACAGAACACTTTCTAGGAACTTAGCCACTCCTATAACACACGGGTCGCTTGTAATGAAGACTCGGTTGCAAACTATAAATTCTACACTGGTGCTGTGTACCACTCCTGCCTGGTCACTAGAAGCTGACCACAAACCTGCAAAACAGACACAAAATGCTGAAGTAACTCAGCAGGACTGGCAGCATCTCAGGAGAGAAGGAATGGGTGATGTTTCAGGTCGAGTCCCATCTTCCGAAACGTCACCCATTCCTTCTCTCCAGGGATGCTGCATGTCTCGCTGAGTTACTCCAGCGTTTTGTGTCTATCTTCGGTTTAAACCAGCATCTGCAGTTCCTTCCTACACGAACCTGCAAAATCTCCATAGTGTCACCAAAATACACCTCCCCGCCATTCTGTCTTAAATCTTAGTAGGTAACCCTAACCCTAATGTCTGCAATTTTGGAAGCAGCAAGAAGTGTTAAACAAGGTAATAGCTATGAAGTTCTCTACTAAATATTTGGCACACATATTGTGGGCCGTTGGGCCTTTTCCTGTGCGGTACTATTCTATGTTCTATCCATTCTAAATTAGAGCATCTTAATACTACACAGGTACTCTATGAATGCATATGGTCTAGATTTAACCTGCTATTTTTTACCTGAAATTCACGTAAACAACTACATTTAGTGAGAATACCTGTTATCGTAATCTTCTTGCTTCACGTTCAGACTCCAAAAGTGTGAGCACATCTCCCTCACGGACTGGTCCCTTCACATTCCTAATGATGGATCGGTTGCTGTCATCCATAAATTCCACACGAACCTACACGATAAACACTCTGGATTACATCCAAAAGCCTGATGAAATAGCTAACAGAAGGTGACAACGAAGCATGCAGAGATAAAATGTAATCAGGGTGATAGTCAGACTGGTAGAACCAGGAAGAGGGAGATGGAGAGAGAGAGAGAGAAAGAGAAAGCAAGGGGTATGTGAAGTTAGAAATCCAGAGATGCTGCCTGTCCCTCCAGCATTTTGTGTCTATCTTCGGTATAAACCAGGAAGGAACTGCAGATGCTGGTTTACACCGCAGACACAAAAACATGGAGTAACTCAGCGGGACAGGCAGCATCTCCGGAGAGAAGGAATGGGTGACGTTTCGGGTCGAGACCCTCCGAGTCAAAAAGATATTAAAATTTCTTGTTTCAAAACTGCATTTTGTTTGCAGATTAACTGCAAAGCCAAGAAAACAATGGTAAATGTACCCAGCTCTTAACAGTTTTATTCCAAGAAAGGAAATGCCTGGTTAATCAATAAAACTTCACAAATTCCCACATTGCAACAGTATATGGAGAGCGTGCACACTTGTATACATCCAGACACACACACACACTCAATATACATATATAATACCCATTTTTAACTGGACATCAGATTTTGCAGGCCAACATTACATGGATCATCTAATTTGGGCGTGTCTGTATTGAAAAGCATTCACACGAGGAAGGTTCAGAAACTGGAAGAACTAACAGCATTCTGGAAATGCTCAGGCAGGATCTGTGGAGATGGGAATAGCTGCGAACTTTTCAACCAGTTGCCGATGAACAGCTTGCCCTATTTGGATATTTCCAGGATTATTTGTTCAATTCCAGCAAATGCAATGCAATATCTGCTTTGGTGCTGCTCGGATTTGTAAAGCACACAAAGAAAACAGCAAACTCGTACAACCATATACTTTAACATGCAACATACTTCAGTTTTACAAGTATTTCAATAATTGCTGGTCCATTCATACCTGTGTACACTGTCCCTGGGAACCAGTTCTTCCAAGAACTTTGGTAACCTATGACCAGAAAACAATTTAACAAAGTTTACAGTTAATTGACACATCCAATGATTTGCACATTCAATATTGTTATGAGACAGAACTTTGATTGCATAACACACAATGGGATACTCGCAAAATTTGATTCAAGTTTTAACTCTGCACATCAATTTCAATACATTCTCCTCATTCCAGCATCAAAAGCAGAGGGCTCAACTCTCTTCATTCTACACCAACATGGCAAGCCTTTGGACTAACCAGGTCAACACAGAAAATGGTTCCAATCTTCATCCAACTGGATGGGACCTTGCTCATCTGTTCCCATTCACATTTATCCACTGAGGCTTTTCTTCCTGTACTTGAACAAGCATGTTATGTCCCAAAATACATATTTTTAGGCTGATGGTATCCATCTCCATCTTGAAACCTCAAAACTATACAAAATGTCATATTATTCACCTGCTATCCAGCATGGGAAGAAAGTATTGTGAAGGCCTTCAATACTACCTTGATGCCATTACTGGGCCACACTCTAAAATGGTCCAAACTGCTAGTCTCCTTGATGTCAGCAAAGATAAGATTCACACCAATGAAATGTCATCACAGTCTGCCTATTTGCACCTGCCCCTCAGGTGATCCCTCGGACTATCCTTGATCAGACTTTGCTGATTTTACCTTGCACTAAATCATGCACATATGCACTGTAGATGGCAAGATTGCATTTCGTTGTCTCTGTACTGTACACTGACAATGACAATTAAAATTGAATCTGAATCTGAACTGATTGTAATCATGTATTATCTTTCTTCTGACTAGTCAGCATGCAATAAAAAAAATTCATTGTACTTTAATACACGTGATAAACTGAACCACCAAAACACTGAACTAAATATTTAAAAAATACATTTCCTCTCAGTCTCCTTATATCCCCTTATATAAATGTGATATTATTCAAAAGCCTTGATTTGAACCAAGTTCTGATCTGCCCCCCCCCCCCCCCCCCCCCCCCCCCCCACTGTCCTTTATCATCACCCCCACTACACAGCCCATCAGCCTTTAAACTTGTCACCTAAATTCTCTAATCTCTTTACGGTCTCATTTTACTCCCTCGTCTGTGCAGCGACTCAGTGGCAAATCAAAATTATAGGTTTGTAGGGTAAGGGCTGCAATTCCTTGGAAGGCAGGAGGGCGCGGGGAGATGAGGCGACCGGGGCCTGTGTCAGCAGTCCCTCCCCAGTCTCTCACATACCCTCCACCCAGATCCCCTCCTTATCTCCACCAGTACAATCTCGATGTTAGGGAAGTCCAGGACAAGGGGTCACAGCTTAAGGATAAGGGGGAAATCCTTTAAAACCGAGATGAGAAGAACTTTTTTCACGCAGAGAGTGGTGAATCTCTGGAACTCTCTGCCACAGAGGGTAGTTGAGGCCAGTTCATTGGCTATATTTAAGAGGGAGTTAGATGTGGCCCTTGTGGCTAAGGGGATCAGAGGGGTATGGAGAGAAGGCAGGTACGGGATACTGAGTTGGATGATCAGCCATGATCATATTGAATGGCGGTGCAGGCTAGAAGGGCCGAACGGCCTACTCCTGCACCTAAATTTTCTATGTTTCTATCTCCATCCCCAACCCCCTGTCCCGCCTCCACCGGCCGGGCTGAGCCATGTTGGGGCCTTGTGTGTTTAACCGCGACCAGTTTGACGGCCTATGTCCCCGCTCTCCCCCCCACCCCGGGGCCTGTGAGGGCCGGGCCGGGCCGTGGCCTGTACCTACCCCCACCACCACTACCACTACCCTGGGGCCTGTCGGGGCCGGAGCCGCTTACTTACCCGCGCCAGTTTGACGGCCTGTGTCCGCGGTCCCTCCATGATGGCGGCGTCTCTGCAAAAAAAAGGAGCACGTGGTGCGGCTCGCCCGCTATTTATACCCGCCCCCCTCCCCCCCCCTCTACACCAGCTGCCTATCAACCCCCCAACCCCCCCCCCCCCCCCTCTACACCAGCTGCCTATCACCCCCCCCCCCCCCCCCCCTCTACACCAGCTGCCTATCAACCCCCCCGTCCCGCCCCCCCTCTACACCAGCTGCCTATCACCCCCCGCCCCCCCCCCCTCTACACCAGCTGCCTATCAAACCCCCCGCCCCTCCCCCCCTCTACACCAGCGCCCCCCCCCCCTATCAACCCCCCCGCCCCGCCCCCCCCCTCTACACCAGCTGCCTATCAACCCCCCCGCCCCGCCCCCCTCTACACCAGCTGCCTATCAACCCCCCGCCCCGCCCCCCCTCTACACCAGCTGCCTATCACCAGCTGCCCCCCCCCCCCCCCCCCCCCTCTACACCAGCTGCCTATCAACCCCCCGCCCCCCCCCCCCCTCTACACCAGCTGCCTATCAACCCCCCGCCCCCCCCCCCCCTCTACACCAGCTGCCTATCAACCCCCCGCCCCGCCCCCCTCTACACCAGCTGCCTATCAACCCCCCGCCCCGCCCCCCTCTACACCAGCTGCCTATCAACCCCCCGCCCCGCCCCCCCTCTACACCAGCTGCCTATCAACCCCCCGCCCCCCCCCCCCTCTACACCAGCTGCCTATCAACCCCCCGCCCCGCCCCCCTCTACACCAGCTGCCTATCACCCCCCCCGCCCGCCCCCTCTACACCAGCCGCCCCGCACGCGCACGCGCAGGCGCACACGCGCGCACAAACCCCGTACAAACTATAACGCGCCGGTCGGAAACAAAATCCAACCTATAACATTATAGAAACATTAATAAAACAATTAATAACACCCCTTTCCCAGAATTCCCAGTTCCGCCATCAGAATGAATTCTCGGACAAACTATATATTTTTTCCATGTTGACCAAAGATCCTATAGTATAGTAGAGCTCTGCTATAGGATCTTTGATGCTGACCGTCGGCTCCTCGCCCGGCCCGGCCCGTGTGTGTGTGTGTGTGTGTCCGGCCCGTGTGTGTGTGTGTGTGTGTGTCCGGCCCGTGTGTGTGTGTCCGGCCCGTGTGTGTGTGTCCGGCCCGTGTGTGTGTGTGTGTGTCCGGCCCGTCCCGTCCCGGCGTGCACCGGGTGTTCGCCCTTGACAACAAACATGGCGTCGGCGACAAAGATCATCCAGTGGTTGCGGAACCTGGCGGCGGGGGTAAATATAATGGCTGTTATAGTGACAAGCCGGCAATATAACACTGTGGTTTACAGCAGGGAGGGTGCAGTGTGTGTGTGGGGGGTAAATATATCACTTATAGTGCCAAGCCGGCATTAGAGCACTGTGGTTTACAATAGAAATACAGCAGGGAGGGTGCAGTGTGTAATGATTATGTAATGATTAATGACTAAATATATCACTGTTTTATAATAGAAAAACGGCAAGGAGGGCACTGTTTGTATTTGTGTGATATATATATATATGTATGTATAGGTGTATATATATATATATCCCTATACACACACACATATATTGTATAGGGGTAAATATTCTCATTCTAACATGTGCACACATATATATATATATAATATATATATATATATAATAGCACATTGACAACTACAGCAACTATATAGGTTTGTTTCATCTAATATGATCTTAGTAACTGTGATATCACTGTTATAGTAACAAGCCGGTAATATAACACTGTGGTTTACAGTAGAAATACAGCAGGGAGGGTGCAGTGTGTATTTGTGTGTGTGGGGGGCTAATATATATATATCACTGTATTGTAATAACAAGACAACAAACGTGCTAAAGAACGAGGACATCTCCCATGCCCCGGTTTAGAACACCTCATCCTGGGCGCAGATGCAGCGTAGACGAGGAATTGGGAGTAGGGGATAGAGTCCTCACAGGAAGAAGGGTTGGACGAAGTGTAGTCCAGATAGCCATGGGAGTCGGTGGGTTTGTAGTTGATGTCAGTCAGTAGTTTGTTACCTAATCTGATCTAATAAATTTTCTATTTTGCGGGCGCCTTTCAAAGTCTCAAGGCCACCTTACAGAGATTAACAAGAGAGAAAAAACATATAGTCGGAGTAAAATAAATAATAAGGACATCACCAATACACAAATTAAAGACAGAAATCGCTCCAAAGACAAAAAATCAAAAACACAATGTGAAGAGAGACCAGTGGCAGCTAAAGCGCGCCAGCGTCCACTCTCCCTTTCGTCAGCCATCTTGGACACAGACTAACATATTAACTTACACACACAAAAAAAATCATCCCCCTACAGTGATTGCCACTGTGGGGAAAGGCACAATGTCCAGTCCCCATCTCCAGTTCTCCCAAAGTCAAGCCTATTGAGGCCACCGCCATTGCCTCTACGGAGGCCCGATGTTCCTGGCCGTTCTGGCCGGGTGGTGTTGCCCCGGCGTCGGGAGAGTCCTTTCAGCGGCTGGGCCACCTGGAACGGCCGCTTTGTAACTGGGGACCGCGACTCCCGAGTATTACTGTTCTGTAATAAGTAGTCTGTTATACAAATCATATACATATGCATGGGTATAGGGTGTAAATGTACAATTACATTATACAAATGTAAAGCACTTTGGCCAACTAGAGTTTTTTAAATGTGCTATATAAATAAATGTGACTTGACATGACTAAATATATCACTGTTTTATAATAGGAAAACGGCAAGGAGGGCACTGTTTGTATTTGTGTGATATATGTATATATAGGTGTGTATAGGTGTATACATATATCCCTATATACACACACACACACATATATTGTATAGGGGTAAATAATCTCATTCTAACATGCGCACACACACACACATATATATATAATAGCGCATTGACAACTACAGCAACTATATAGGTCCCTTTCATCTAATATGATCTTAGCAACTGTGATAAATTACCACAAAACAGCAGCACCAAGGTAAACATCTATATCCATGCAATATAATTTAGGAAAAGACTGAGTTAGGTATATGTAACCAGATCATATACAGGAATATGGGTGATGTTTTGGTTCTGAATAATCTCTTGTCTGTTTTTTCCAGAGGAATCTTCAAGCTAAGCTGCAGCTTCGATACACTGAAGTTGCTTCCAGGTAATACAACATATAAACTGCTGCAATCATAAGGAACCAGCTTTCCAATAGAGTTAATGGCTCTCTTCTGGAAGTGCTTAATTGATGTCAGAGGGATCTTAAAATATGTAAAAATAAGGAACTGTAGATGCTAGTTTACAAAGAAAGACACAACGTGCTGGAGTTACTCTGCTTGTCAAGTAGCATCTCTGAAGAACATGGATAAGTGATAGACAGCATCTCTAGATGGAAGGAATGGGTGACTTTTTGGGTCGAGTCCCTTCTTCTGAAGGGTCACCCATTCCGTCTATCCAGAGATGGTGCCTGTCCCGCTGAGTTACTCCAACATTTTGTGCCTTTCTTCGGTGTAAACTAGCATCTGCAGTTCCTTCCAACACATGGATGTGACATTTCAGGTCTTCTCCCATGACACCTGTACTAATCAAGAATCTATCTATCTCTGTCTTAAAAGTATCCATTGACTTCCCCTCCACAGCCTTCTGTGGCAAAGTATTCCACAGATTCACCACCCTCTGACAAAAAAAATCCCTCCTTCCCAAAGGAACATCCTTTAATTCTGACGCGATGACCTGTAGTCCTAGACTCTCCCACCAGTGGAAACATCCTTTCCACATCCACTTTATCCAATCCTTTCACTATTTAGTACTTTTCAATGAGGTCCCTCCCCCCACTCATTTTTATAAACTCTAGTGAGTACAGGCCCAGTGCCATTGAACGCTCATCATGTGTTAACCCACTCATTCCTGGGACTATTCCTGGATGAATCTCTGCTGAACCTTTACTGATACCAAAATATCTTTCCTGAGGTTCAGTGGTCAAAAGAAAAATTGATTTCTTTATAAACAATCTGCTGGCGGTACCCGGTGGGTCAGGCAGCATCTGTGGCGGGAAAAGGATGCTGAAATAAAATAATTGAGTGAAGGTACCCAAAATAAAGAGGGGGTGCGTGGGGCAAGAGCTGGTATGCGATAGGTGGGTCCAGGTGAGGCGACGTTGATGGAGTAATGTGGAGGGAGAGCCGCTGCAGGGGCGGGGCGGGGGGGGGGGGGGAGTGGGGGGGTTGAATTACGAATGATGAGAGAGGAGGTAAATTAGAGGATGTAATCGGTGAATGCTGATGATAGAATTTGATGGGAAAGGAAGGTGGATTTTGAGACCAAGGAATGTGTTGGTGATGAGCTGATGGTGTGGGTGAGGGAGAAGCTGGGTGAGAGGGGGCATTGTGCTGTGGAAAAGATGGCTTTGGGGGAGGGGGGGTCGTGGTGGAGAGGGGGGAGTGCAGATGACCTGAAATCAGAGAAATTTGATCATTCCAATTCCGGTTCAGTTTATTGTCACGTGTACCGAGGTACGGTGAAAAGCTTTTGATAGACACAAAATGCTTGAGTAACACAGCGTGACAGGCAGCATTGCTGGAGAGAACAAATGGGTGACATTTCGGGGCGAGATCCTTCCCCAGAAACGTCACCCATTCCTTCTCTCCAGAGATGCTTCCTGTCCCGCTGAGTTACTCCAGCATTTTGTGTCTACCTTTGGTTTAAACCAGCATCTGCAGTTCCTTCCTTTTCACAGTGAAAAGCTTTTGGTGCATGCTAATCAGTAGAAGGAGCTGAGAACGCGCTGTGGCTTGGTGGACTATCGAGGAGGAGGAGCGGAGTCAGGGGATACGGGGAGAAGGCAGGAACGGGGTACTGATTGGGGATGATCGCGAATGGTATGTTAGCTTTCATTGCAAAAGGATTTGAGTATAGGAGCAGAGAGGTTCTACTGTAGTTGTACAGGGTCTTGGTGAGACCACACCTGGAGTATTGCGTACAGTTTTGGTCTCCAAATCTGAGGAAGGACATTATTGCCATAGAGGGAGTGCAGAGACGGTTCACCAGACTGATTCCTGGGATGTCAGGACTGTCTTATGAAGAAAGACTGGATAGACTTGGTTTATACTCTCTAGAATTTAGAAGATTGAGAGGGGATCTTATAGAAACTTACAAAATTCTTAAGGGGTTGGACAGGCTAGATGCAGGAAGATTGTTCCCGATGTTAGGGAAGTCCAGGACAAGGGGTCACAGCTTAAGGATAAAGGGGAAATCCTTTAAAACTGACATGAGAAGAACTTTTTTCACACAGAGAGTGGTGAATCTCTGGAACTCTCTGCCACAGAGGGTAGTTGAGGCCAGTTCATTGGCTATATTTAAGAGGGAGTTAGATGTGGCCCTTGTGGCTAAGGGGATCAGGGGGTATGGAGAGAAGGCAGTTACGGGATACTGAGTTGGATGATCAGCCATGATCATATTGAATGGCGGTGCTGGCTCGAAAGGCCGAATGGCCTACTCCTGCACCTAATTTCTATGTTTCTATGATCAGCCATGATCACATTGAATGGCGGTGCTGGCTCGAAAGGCCGAATGGCCTACTCCTGCACCTATTGTCTATTGTATAATGCTGTGTTAATGCCGACCGGCACGAGTGGGACTGAATGATGCTTTTGAGTTCCCATCATTTCACCGTTGAATGTTTACCAGTTATTTTCAGGACAGGCTTTTTATGAAAAATTAAGTTCCTTTTTGTCACGTCAGAATTTTGAAATATTGTGTTTCAGAAGCCCAGAGCCGCCGATTCTACCAGTTGGTCCCAGTCATAAATTTGCAGATAACTACTACTGCCTACGTGATGGTCGCCGAGAGACGGCTCCACCTACAATCATTTGGTCACCACAGATAGCACTAGCAGCAGAAACCTCGGCAACCAGGTTGGTGGCATTGAGCTAATCATACGATCAGCACTCGTAAAATAGTCAAGAGTGTTTTAATGTCATATGTCCCAGATGGAACAATGAATTTCTTACTTCATATAATGTTTTCTTATATTTACATATATAACTTCAAAATAATGTTTGTTATATTGCATTTATAATATCGATAAAAGTTCGGGGTGGGGGGGGGGGGAACACACAGGGTTTGTGGAAAGTGGTAGGAAGGAACTGCAAATGCTGGTGTAATCTGAAGATGGACAGACACAAAATGCTGGAGTTACTCAAGCAGCGAGATGGAATGGGTTATATTTTGGGTCGAGACTCTTCAGACTGAGAGTCAGGAGAAAAGGAAACGAGAAATATGGACGGTGATGTAGAAAGATATAGAACAAATGAATGAAAGATATGCAAACAAGCAACAAAATAGGCCATTGTTAGCTGGTTGCTGGGGGAGAACGAGAAGCTGGTGCGAATTGTGTGGGGGAGGGATGGAGAGAGAGGGAATGCAGGGGTTACTTGAAGTTAGAGAAATCAATAGTCATACTGCCGGAGGTACACAAAATTGCTGGAGAAACTCAGCGGGTGCAGCAGCATCTATGGAGCCAAGGAAATAGGCGACATTTCGGGCCGAAACCCTTCTTCAGACTGATGGGGGGGGGGGGGGGAGAAGGAAGGAAAAGGGGAGGAGGAGGAGCCCGAGGGCGGGCGGATAGGAGGGTGGGAGGAGACAGCTAGAGGGTTAAGGAAGGGGAGGAGACAGCAAGGGCTAGCAAAATTGGGAGAATTCAATGTTAATGCCATCTGGACGCAAGGTCCCCAGGCGGAATATGAGGTGCTGTTCCTGCCTCTATTATACTCCGTCATACTGCCGGGTTTTATGCTGCCCAAGTGAAATATGAGATGCTGTTCCTCCAATCTGTGTTTCGGCCTCACTCTGACAATGGAGGAGACCTAGGACAGAAAGGTCTGTGTAGGAATGGGAGGGGGGGATTAAAATGTTTGGCAACAGTGGGATCAGCTAGGTCCAGGTGAACTGAGCAAAGGTGTTCAGCGAAACGATCGCCCAGTCTACGTTTAGAACGTGGCATTGGCTGTGGCCATTCCACTCATCTAGTCTGGTCTGGCACTCAGTTAGATTGTGAATAATCGAGCTTAATTGTGTTTTACCTGCCTTTGCTGATTTCCTTTGATTCGTATTAAATCAGCACATGCCTCTATTATGTTCATTTCCATATAATGATCACATGAAGATGACACAAAAAGCTGGAGTAGCTCAGCGGGACCGGCAGCGTCTCTGGAGAGAAGGAATGGGTGACGTTTCGGGTCTGCGAGTTACCCCAGCATTTTGTGTCCATCTTCGGTTTAAACCAGCATCTGCAGTTCCTTCCTGCGAATTGTCACATGAATCAGCCGAGTTTGCTTTTCTGTTTTCCCAGCAGTGAAAGCACTGTGGCAGCCACCGGCGTTAAGATGCCGGTTAAACCTGGACAGCCGGTCAAGATGGAGCTATCCACCGATCAGCCTTACTTGTGACCCCCGACAGGACGTGATTGTGGACTCTGTGACACTTTGTAAGTGGTGTCGTCCATGGGAAGTGTTTGAGCTACTGAACAACCAACTCCATGGAGTTCCAGCATCAGGTGACCCATGTGGGAGCGTTGCAGTCCCACTGCTTGTGGAGTTAGTAAACTGTTCATGTAAACTGTCTCAGTAAGCATTCACCATAATAAACACCATGTGTGCAATAGTTTAAAGGTGTAGCCATACTTTATTTCTGCGCCAAGGAGCAAAGTGGACGAGGTTGTAGGCTTCGTTGTCACCTCCTAGCTAACAATGATCAACTCTACATTTTCCTTGAACACCATCCCCTTTGATGTCTCTTTTTCACGCCTTGCCCTTCCTTATCTCAAGTTCAAGTGAGTTTATTGTCACGTGTCCCTGATAGGACAATGAAATTCTTGCTTTGCTTCAGCACAACAGATCATAGTAGGCATTTACTACAAAACAGATTAATGTGTCCATGTACTATGATATAAATATATACAAATGTATACAAAAATGCTGGAGAAACTCAGTGGGTGAGGCAGCATCTATGGAGGGAAGGAATAGGTCGAGACATGAAACGTCACCTATTCCTTCGCTCCATAGATGCTGCCTCACCCGCTGAGTTTCTCCAGCATTTTTCCCTACCTTCGATTTTTCCAGCATCCGCAGTTCTGTCTTCAACGTAATCAAATAATCATAATCCTCCACTTGGTGCAGACAAACATTTCAGAACTAACATAAAGATAAATTATATTACAGATAGTCATTCTGAAGAATTTTCATGTTGAAATACAGGAAATGAAAGCCAATTGCACTACCTCATCACTAACAACAGATGGCGATAACACATTATAAAGTCATCTTCATTTTTCCCCTGTTTAAGAGGGAACTGCAGATGCTGGAGAATCGAAGGTTACACAGAAAAGCTGGAGAAACTCAGCGGGTGCAGCAGCATCTATGGAGCGAAGGAAATAGGCAACGTTTCGGGCCGAAACCCTTCTTCAGACTGGGCAGTCTGAAGAAGGGTTTCGGCCCGAAACGTTGCCTATTTCCTTCGCTCCATAGATGCTGCTGCACCTGCTGAGTTTCTCCAGCTTTTCTGTGTAACCTTCAATTTTCCCCTTTTTGATTGATGGCTCGTCTCCAGTTGGTTCAGAATGCTGCTGCTCGCCTTTTAACAGGAACTCGAAAGAGGGAGCACATATCGCCAATTCTGGCCTCCCTCCACTGGCTCCCGGTGCACTTTCGAGTTCATTTTAAGATACTGTTATTTTTTTTTAAATCTCTGAATGGGCTCGCCCCGCCTTACCTCTCTGAGTTGCTCCACCCATACGCTCCTGCCCGGTCCCTCAGGTCAACTGGTCAGCTGCTCCTGGAGGTACCGAGGTCTAATCGGAGGCTCAGAGGGGATAGAGCAGTGGTTCCCAACCTTTTTTTGGCCATGCCCCACCTAATCACCTCTAAAATCCTGATGCCCCCCCCCCCCCCCCCATGTGGTGATATATAATTCTTATCATTTAAAAAGTGAACTCCGTTTCAGCTGAAGAACAATGGCGCGGTGATTATGTAATAACTACACAATAAAGACCTTTTTTACCCCAAAAAAAATATTTACTCAAAATAACATCTGAAACATAAACTACATATGTTTACCTGATGGAAAATCCTAAAAAATAAAAATTGAAAATTTGGACCCAGACCTCCTCAGTCGCGCTCAATTGCCCCCCTTAAAAATCAAATTGCCCCCCTGTGGGGCGTACGCCCCACGTTGGGAACCACTGGGATAGAGCCTTCTCTGTTGCTGCTCCGGCACTCTGGAACACCCTGCCGTTGCACATCAGACAGGCCCCCTCACTGTCCATCTTCAAATCCAGTGTTAAAACACATTTGTACTCCCTGGCTTTTGACCATGCCTGAGACTTTGCTTCTGTTTTTGGTGTTTTTGATGTTTCTTTATTTTACATGTCTTTTCCTACTATTTCTTTTGATTGTTATTTTTGGTGTGTATTAACTTTTTTGTCAATGATTAGTGATGTACAGCACTTTGTTGCACCTATGTTTGTTTTTAAAGTGCTCTATAAATAAAATTATTATTATTATTATTATGTAGGCCATTTGGCCCATTAAAGTTGTGCTAGCTCCCAGAACGACCCCAGAAATACCATCCCTCCATTTATTGTCCTATGACCTCTGCTCTTTCACACCCCCGTCAAAGTGAGAAATATAGATTATAAACGTTATTCTTGGTTTCTATAAAATAAGATGATGCCCAAAGCAGGTGACTGTGTGTTGGTCACAGAAGTGTCATAGAGTAATACAGTGTGGAAACGGGCCTTCGGCCCAACCCGTGTGCAATCACACATGACAGTCGCTCCACTCTTTTAAATCTCTACTTCAAAATTGCTGTCAGATCCGTGAGAAAGACTAAAAGAAACTATAGAGTCATAGTCAAGTCAAGTCACATTTATTTATACAGCACATTTAAAAAAACAACTCTCGTTGGCCAAAGTGCTTTACATTTGTTATAAGAATAGTATAAACAAACAAACGACATACATATATACATGTAGCCCTCGCTCAGTGGACGTCAGGAAAGGCTTGGGAGTAGAGATACGTTTTTAGTCTTGACTTAAAGGAGTCGATGGCGGGGGCAGTTCTGATGGGAAGGGGGATGATGCTGTTCCACAGTCTAGGGGCTGCAACCGCAAAGGCGCGGCCGGTCGCCCCTGAGCTTATGCCTAGACCGCGGGATGTTCAGCAGCCCCAGGTCGGTCGATCTGAGGGACCTGGAGGTGGAGTGGTGGGTGAGCAGACATTTAATGTAGGAGGGGGCAAGCCCATTGAGGGCTTTGTAGACATAGAGGAGGGTCTTGAAATGTATACGGAACCGCACAGGGAGCCAGTGGAGAGAGGCCAGGATCGGGGTGATGTGGCCATAGAATTAGGGTGGCACAGCGGTCGAGTTGCTGCTTTACAGCGCCAGAGACCCGGGTTCGATCCTGACCATGGGTGCTGTCTGTACGGAGTATGTTCGTTCTCCCCGTGTCTGTGGGTTTGCTTCTGTTTCCTCCCACACTCCAAAGACATACAGGTTGGTAGGTTAATTAGCTTCTATAAAATGTCCCTAGTGTGTTGGACAGTGTATGGGTGATTGTTGGCCAGTGTGGACCTGGTGAGCTGAAGGGGCTGTTTCTATGCTGTATCTATTTTTTCTTAATGTACAGCAGAAAAGTGAGCCCTTCAACCCACCAGATCCATGCTAAACATGATGCCTAGTTGTGTTAATCCCATTTGCATTCTACTTTTATTTCACCAAGTGCATGTCAAAATGTTTTTTAAATGTTGCAATAATATTTGAACTTGCCATGTGCACTGAGGTACAGTGAAAAGCTGTTGTTGTGTATTATGTTCAGTTCTGGGAACCATGTTATAGGAATGTAAAGTTGGAAAGGGTACAGAGAAGATTTATGAGGATGTTGCCAGGACTGAACTACAGGGAGAGGTTGAGCAAGCTGGAAATCTATTCCTTAGAGTGCAGAAGGATCTTATAGAGGTGTATAACATCGTGAGAGGAATAGATGGGGTAGTTGCGCAGAGTCCCTTGCCCAGAGTAGGTGAATCGAGGACCAGAGGACATCCGTTTAAGGTGAAGGGGAAAAGATTTATTAGGAATCTGAGAGGTTACTTTTTTGCACAATGTGTGGTGTGTGTATGGAACCAGCTGCCGGAGGAGGTAGTTGAGGCTGGGACTCAAGAGTCAAGAGTCAAGAGTCAATTTAATTGTCATTTGGACCCCTAGAGGTCCAAACGAAATGCCGTTTCTGCAGCCATACATTACACACAAATAGACCCCAGACACAACATAATTACATTTTACATAAACATCCATCACATAGCTGTGATGGAGGCCAAAAAAAACTTATCTCTCCACTGCACTCTCCCCCCCCGATGTCAGAGTCAAAGTCAAAGCCCCCGGCTGGCGATGGCGATTGTCCCGTGGCCATTGAAGCCACGCCGGGTGGTGCGAGGTCGCACACCGGGTCTTGGTGTTGGAGCCCCCGGTGTGCGCTCGCAAAGTCCCGCGGCCATTCCAGCCGCGCGGGGCGGTGTAGTGAGGCCCCGCTCCAGGAGCTTTTCAACCCCGCAACACGGGCGGGAGAATTCGCCGTTGCAGGAGGCCCGAAAAGCGGTCTCCCTCCAGGGAGCCGCGGGCTCCCGGCGCCACCGTCCGCAGACCCGCAGCAGCAGCCTCCGACTCAGCAGCAGGACTATCCCGACATTTAAGAGACAGTCAGACAGGTACATGGATAGGACAGGTTTGGGGGGGATATGGACCAAACACGGGCAGGTGGGATTAATACATGTTGGTCGGTGTGGGCAGGTTGGGCCGAAGGGCCTGTTTCCGCACTATCACTCTATGACTATGAGAAACTGTCAGAATGAGATATTTGGAATGTGAAACTTAGTAATGATAACCTGAATGCCCGTCTTGACTTGTTAAACGGAAGAGGCAGAGATAAATATTTTAACCAATTTGCGTTTACTCGAACAATTAGCTTCAAAATGTTAAAGTTACTTAATTTCCTGTCTGCTAGAAAATCCCCTACCTATTTTCCCAACAGTATGAGACTGCTGCTGAGTTCTGAATTATATAAACTATTCTGCTTCTCTTAAAGGTAAATCCTTATTAAAGATTCATTGAAACCTAATCACCATTAACCGGTGGAATATGCTCTATTTTCCACATCATGGTCATACAGTGTGGAAAGACCCTTCGGCCCAACTTGCCCACACTGACCAACATGTCCCATCTACACTAGAACCACCTGCCTGCATTTGGCTCATATCCCTCTTAACCTATCGTAATGTTGCAATACTAACTGCCTCAACTACCTCCTCCAACAGCTCTGTCTATAGACCCACCACCCTCTGTGTGAAAATGTTACCTCTCAGATTCCTATTAAACTTGGTGCCTTGAACCGGCCCGTTTGCGGAGCTCGGTTGAGCTGCGGGACTGACTACCATCGCCCGGTGGGGTATCGCCTCAGCGCAGAGGAAGAACGAGGAAGGGACAGTAACGTTAAGATTTTGCCTCCATCACAGTGAGGAGGTGCCTGGTGAACTCACTGTGGTGGATGTTAATTTGTGTTTATTGTGTGTTTTGTTGTTTATTATTATATGTATGGCTGCAGGCAACGACATTTCGTTCAGACCGAAAGGTCTGAATGACAAATAAAGGACCTAATCTAATCTAAATCTTTTCCTCTTCACCTTAAACCTATGTCCTCTGATCCTCGATTCCCCTACTCTGGGTAAGAGACTCTGTGCTTCTACCCGATCTATTCCTCTCGTGATTTTTTACATCTCTGTAAGGTCACGCCTCATCCTCCTGCGCCCCAAGGAATAGAGTCCTAGCCTGCTCAACCTCTCCCTACAGCTCAGACTTGATCAAGTCCTGGCAACATCCTCGTAAATCTTCTCTGCGCCCTTTCCAGCTTGACAACATATAATAATGACATTTATTTTCTAGTGAATTAGGGAAATTCTGTCCAGCGGAATATTGTACTCGAGTTCTTTTTAGACTTTTGAAATGTCCTATAGTTACATCTTATGATCCAAAATTAATTTCACCTGAATCAGTCGGTGCTAGTTAGAATTAAAATAATTGTGTCAAACTCACGGATTTAAGACAAATTTCCAAAACTTGAGGGCAAAATAACAATTGAACACCAGCAGGGAAACACAGATGATGGGCAAGAGACAGAGTTACAGGGAGAAAGGGTCAGGCCGCATTGGGGACTGGAAAGAGAAGAGAGACACAAAATGCCGAAGTAACTCAGCTGGACTGGCTGCATTCTCTAGAGAGAAGGAATGGGTGACGTTTGTGGTCAAGACCCTTCTTCAGACAGTCAGAGGAGATAAGGAGGTGTAAGGTGTGAAAACGAGACATCAAAAGAGATGCAGCTCAAGGAAAATGTAGAATAGATCCAGCTTGTTAGCTGGGAGAAGGTGACAACGCAGCAAACAGAGATAAGAATTTAATCGGGACAGTCGTCAGATTGGTCGGAGAACTAAGAAGGGGGAGTGATGGAGAGAGGGGGAAAGCAAGGGTTACTTGGAGTTGGAGAAGTCAATATTCACACAGCTGGGGAGTGAAAAGAGAAGGCTTGAATATGAGACTGGGGTGGGACAGAAAGTTGAGGTCAAACAGGGGAAATTGTAATCTGGGAAAATGGAAAATTGAGGCATTTCAGAGGAAATAAGGTTGGGCTGTGCAGAGGGAATGGATGGGAGACGGAAGAGAGAGAGAGTAAAGAAATATATGGAAAGGAACCTAAGGTATGAAGGTTGGAAAAAAAACAGATTGTTACACGTGTTATTAAGAGAGAAATACCTGCAATGAATGAACACCTGTCATGATCTCTAGCAGATAGACACAAAATGCTGGAGTAACTCAGCGGTACAGGCAGCATCTCTGGAGAGAAGGAATGGGCGACGTTTCGGATCGAGATGTTTCTTCAGACTGCCAGAGGAAGTGGTAGAGCTGGGTACAATGATAGGATTTAAAGGACATGTGGACAGGTATGGGGATGATCAGCCATGATCACATTGAATGGCGGTGCTGGCTCGAAGGGCAGAATGGCCTCCACCTCCACCTATTGTCTGTTGTCTGTGGGAAGCAAAGGTTTAGAGAGTGTAGGCTTGGCACAGCAATTGGGACTAGCTCGGATTGGCATCTTGGTGGGGGGGGGGGGGGGGGGTTGTCCAAAGGACCTGTTTCCATGACAACCGTCTCCTTGACTCCTGGAGTTTAGATGGATGAGGGGAATCTCATTGAAACATATAAGATTGTTAAGGGCTTGGACACGCTAGAGGCAGGAAACATGTTCCCGATGTTGGGGGAGTCCAGAACCAGGAGCCACACAGTTTAAGAATAAGGAGTAAGCCATTTAGAACGGAGACGAGGAAACAGTTTTTCTCACAGAGAGCGGTGAGTCTGTGGAATTCTCTGCCTCAGAGGGCGGTGGAGGCAGGTTCCCTGGATGCTTTCAAGAGTGAGCTAGATAGGGCTCTTAAACAGCGGAGTCAGGGGATATGGGGAGAAGGCAGGAACGGGGGTACTGGTTGGGGATGATCAGCCATGATCACATTGAATGGCGGTGCTGGCTCGAAGGGCCGAATGGCCTACTCCTGCACCTATTGTCTAATGTCTATTGACTCTCACCGTTTGTTAACCTGGATGGCATTGTCCATGTGACTGATTCATATACAGTGACATCTCTTCCTCTTGCATCCAACTCACCATAATATTGCCAAGAGCATTACAACATCACAGCGCCAAATCGGTAGAGACGCTTGCTGCCTTACAGCGTCAGAGACACAGGTTCGATCCTGACCACAGGTGCTATCTTAACCTACAAGCCAGCACGTCTTTGGAATGTGGGGGGAAACCGGAGCACCCGGAGAAAACCCACGCAGGTCACGGGGAGAAGGTGCAAACTCCGTACAGACAGCGCCCATAGTCAGGATGGAACCCGGGTCTCTGGCGCTGTGAACTCACTTGAACTTGAACTTGAACTCTACCGCTGCGCCACTCTGCCGTTCTACTGCAGGCAGACTTGTTCACTCCTCACCCTCCACCCCTGAAGCTGAGGCGAGCCCTGTACCCACGTCCAGGAACATGAAGTTGTTGCAATCCCACCGACATAATGAACCAAACCCTGGAGAAAGTCCAGCTCTAGGTGTGTCTCATAGATCTGTACTCAGTCAGTAGTATAACGACAAGTAGGCACAAGTTTCATCTGTTTACTGTTTAGGTGACACTAACGTTATATCTGATCTGCCTTCAGAAGTATTAGAAATGAAATAGCAAGATCAGAAAGAGGGCAGCAACAGGATTAGTAACTGAAAGGGATTAAATCGTGAACTATCTGCCATGAAATCCACCATAGAAAATAGGTGCAGGACGAGCCCATTCGGCCCTTCGAGCCAGCACCGCCATTCATTGTGATCATGGCTGATCGTCCCCAATCAATAACCCTTCTCCCCATATTCCTTGACTCCACTAGCCCCTAGAGCTCTATCTAACTCTCTCTTCAATCCAGTTTGATAGTCCACGATAACACCACTGTGTCCAGGTCCACCGCCCTATACCGGTAACTGATGGTCCGACACCTCCTTTAATCCGGACAAAATTACGAGAGCTCGCTCTTCCGGGATGAGATCCTCCATCCTGAAAGAGTTAGTTGTTTACTTCTTTATGCATTAGTTTGGAGATACGGTGGAGAGGCAGGCCCTTCGGCCCACCGAGCCCAGACCGACCAGCGATCCTCGTATACTAGCACTATCCTACACACACTAGGGACAATTTACCTTTACCAAATTAAGCTACAAACCTGCATGGATTTGGAGTGTGGGAGGAAACCGGAGCTCCCGGAAAAATCCCACGCGATCATGGGGAGAACGTATTTGTTAATTCTTCATTGAAGTTTCTCGCGTTCCATGGTGCTTAGCGACACGGGGGGGGGGGGGGGGGGGGGGAGCAGGGGCATAATTAGTGGGTCAGAGGTGTATTGTTGAATTCTTATTATGTGACTAAAATGGATAAACCGACAAAGCTCTAGAAGCAACGGTGCTGGAAAACCAGTGGTGTACCTGTATTTTGAGAAAAAATTATTTTACAAACTATTTTAAAATAGTTATGCTACCAAAGTTACCTGTCCCAATGTCCTTTAAATCCTATCATTGTACCCAGCTCTACCACTTCCTCTGGCAGTCTGAAGAAACGTCTCGATCCGAAACGTCACCCATTCCTTCTCCCCAGAGATGCTGCCTGTCCCGCTGAGTTACTCCAGCATTTTGTGTCTATCTGTTAGAGATCATGACAGGTGTTCATTCATGGCTGATCATCTCCAATCAGTACCCCGTTCCTGCATTCTCCGCATATCCCCTGACTCCGCTATTTTTAAGAGCCCTATCTAGCTCTCTCTTGAAAGCATCGAGAGAACCTGCCTCCACCGCCCTCCGAGTCAGAGAATTCCACAGACTCACCACCCTCTGTGAGAAAAAGTGTTTCCTCGTCTCCGTTCTAAATGGCTTACTCCTTATTCTTAAACTGTGGCCCCTGGTTCTGGACTGCCCCTATTTTAAAATAGTTATGCTACCAAAGTCACCTGTCCTGTTTAGTTCAGTTCAGTTTAGTTTAGTTTAGTTTAGTTTAGTTTAGAGATGCAGCATGGATTGGGTTTCCTGGGTCATTAGTGCTAGCTCGGATCTGTTCAGTTTCCCTCTCCCCTGACCCCCAGTCTGAAGAAGGGTCTCGACCCGAAAACACACCCCTATTCCTTCTCCCCAGAGATGCTGCCTGTCCCGCTGAGTTACTCCTGCATTTTGTGTCGGTCCATGGAGTATTCTCAGCGTTCTTTCAACCACCTGATGCTGACTTGACATGCTGCTGGGTTGCTTTGATGACCCAGGTCAGGGCATTCCCTGCTCATCAGTTTATCCTGCCCTCTTACTTCCCACTGCCTCTGTGATGGAGAACTTGTTTGGGACGAGGAGCGGTTCTGCACTGAATTGCCGCTGTCGTGGACTCTTGCATGAATTAAAACAGGCGTCCGTTGTTACAACAGCGTAGCTCTTCTCTTCCCTTTTCTTGACGATGTTCCTCAATTTAAAATGGCAATGGAACTAGTGGAGAATGCATTGACAAATATAGAAACAAAGAAAATAGGTGCAGGAGTAGGCCATTCGGCCCTTCGAGCCAGCACCGCCATTCAATATGATCATGGCTGATCATCCAGAATCAGTACCCCGTTCCTGCTTTTCCCCATATCCCTTGATTCCGTTAGTCCTAAGAGCTACAACTAACATTGAAAACATCCAGTGAATTGGCCTCCAATGCCTTCTGTGGCAGAGAATTCCACAGATTCACAACTCTCTGGGCGAAAACGTTTCTCCTCATCTCAGTCCTAAATAACCATATTATAACCATATTATAACCCCTTATAACCATATAATAATTACAGCACGGACACAGGCCATCTCGGCCCTTCTAGTCCATGCCGAACACTTACTCTCACCTAATCCCATCTACCTGCACTCAGACCATAACCCTCCATTCCTTTCCCGTCCATATAACTATCCAATTTATTTTTAAATGATAAAATCGAACCTGCCTCCACCACCTCCACTGGAAGCTCATTCCACACAGCTACCACTCTCTGAGTAAAGAAGTTCCCCCTCATGTTACCCCTAAACTTTTGTCCCTTAATTCTCAAGTCATGTCCTCTTGTTTGAATCTTCCCTACTCTCAATGGAAAAAGCTTATCCACGTCAATTCTAGTGAATAGCACTAGTGTTGATCGCTGGCCGGCGTGGACTCAGTAATCACCATGCTGTATCTGTGAACAAAACTAAACCAAAGAAAGACAATTACCACCAAGATCTAGCTGGTGTAAATTGTCCCTGGTGTGCAGAATAGAAGTGGTTTACGGATGATCGCCGGTCGGCGTGGATTCGATGGGCCGAATGGCCTGTTTCCATGCTGCATCACTAAAGTCGAAATCTCAAATTCCCTGGGATTATCCCATATTTCTGATTAACTTTTGTTGAAATTCAGAACATTCCCTGTTTACAATTTTACCAAGATATTAGCATGTGCAAACCTAAGAATAAAGGGGGGGGGGGGGGGGGGTCATTTAAAACTGAGATGAGGGGGAAAAATTCATCCAGAGCGTGTGAATTTGTGGAATTCTCTGCCACACAAGGCAGTGGAGGCCAATTCACTGGATGAATTTAAAAGAGAGATAGATGGAGCTCTAGGGGCTAGTGGAATCAAGGGATATGGGGAGAAGGCAGGCACAGGTAACTGATTGTGGACGATCAGCCATGATCACCACTGGCTCGATGGGCCAAATGGTCTCCTCCTGCATCTATTTTCTATGTCTATGTTTCTATGTCTTTGGAGTGTGGGAGGAAACCGGCGAACCCGGAGAAAACCCACACGGTTCATGGGGAGAACGTACAAACTCCGTACAGACAGCACCCGTAGTCAGGATCGAACCCGGGTCACTAGCACCGCGAGGCAGCAACTCTACCGCTGCGCCACTTCTAGCCAGGGGCCAGGTTTAAAATGTCTCTTCAGAATTTGATATGAATGGGAAACAGAAAATAAAATAGCTTATTAGCCATCAAAGTACTTCAAAATCTTCCACTCTGGGCTAGCTTCTGGGAATCATACACATATTGGATTGGAAGCACAGCCGGAGGATATCTGGCAGGACTCACTAATGTTACATTGTTAAGTTCATCATTTTAATTACCTTTCAAAACTTTTCTGAAAAATTCCAATATTACTCAGGGAAGGTAATTTTTCAAGAGACCATGGATCCTGTTAGAACTCATTCCCAGTAAATAATATTAATGAGAACTATAGGTCTGGAGCTCCAATCCAATGCTCGTGTGAGCTGCCTGGTAGCCAAGTCTCTGACAATCTAAACTGCACGAGAGGACTAGTTATTTGACAGATGCCGACAGATGTACCCTGCAGCTCTGCGTTTTCAGTAAGTAACTCAAATGAATGGGAACACGATTAAAAAAGAAGGGCTGGGCGATATTCTTAATATCTTGGCAAGTGTCTGTCTATCCCACGCAGAACAGCCAGACGAACTTGCCTCTTTTCGGTGGAATTCACTGAACACAATTTGCTGCCTCTGGTTCCTTGCGCCAGAGACGGGATTGCTCTCTGAAACGAATTGCCTGACATGCACCGGACATTATGTTTAAGAAGGAACTGCAGATGCTGGAAAATCAAAGGTAGACAAAAGTGCTGGAGAAACTCAGTGGGTGCAGCAGCATCTATGGAGCGAAGGAAATAGGCAACGTTTCGGGACGAAACCCGGAAGGGTTTCGGCCCGAAACGTTCCCTATTTCCTTGGTTTCAGCCCGGTCACAGTGAGGAGGTGCCTGGTGAACTCACCGTGGTGGATGTTAATTGTGTGCTTTTTGTCATTTTTACTACATGTAGGACTGCGCGGCAACAAAATTTCCTTCGCTCCACAGATGCTGCTGCACCCGCTGAGTTTCTCCAGCACTTTTGTATACGCACCTGACATTAGTTCAGCTTAGTTTAGAGATGCAGCGTGGAAACAGGCCCATCGATCCACTGAGTCCGCGCCGACCAGCGATCACCCCGCACACTAACGCTATCCTACACACACTTGGAGAACCTCGGAATATCAGACTGAAGAAGGGTTTCATAGAAACATAGAAACTAGGTGCAGGAGTAGGCCATTCGGCCCTTCGAGCCTGCACCGCCATTCAATATGATCATGGCTGATCATCCAACTCAGTATCCCGTACCTGCCTTCTCTCCATACCCCCTGATCCCTTTAGCCACAAGGGCCACATCTAACTCCCTCTTAAATTTAGCCAATGAACTGTGGCCTCAACTACCTTCTGTGGCAGAGAATTCCACAGATTCACCACACTCTGTGTGAATTTTCTTTCCTCATCTCGGTCCTAAAAGATTTCCCCCTTATCCTTAAACTGTGACCCCTTGTCCTGGACTTCCCCAACATCGGGAACAATCTTCCTGCATCTCGCCTGTCCAACCCCTTAAGAATTTTGTAAGTTTCTATAAGATCCCCCCTCAATCTTCTAAATTCTAGCGAGTACAAGCCGAGTCTATCCAGTCTTTTCTTCATTTGAAAGTCCTGCCATCCCAGGAATCAGTCTGGTGAACTTTCTCTGTACTCCTTCTATGGCAAGAATGTATTTCCTCAGATTAGGAGACCAAAACTGTACGCAATACTCCAGGTGTGGTCTCACCAAGACCATGTACAACGTTGCCTATTTCGCCCGATAAACGTTGCCTATTTCCTTCGCTCCATAGATGCTGCCTCACCCGCTGAGTTTCTCCAGCACTTTTGTCTACCTTCGATTTTCCAGCATCTGCAGTTCCTTGTTGAACCTCGGACTATCTTTGACTGGGTTTTACTGCAGTCAAACGTTATTCCCCTTCTCATGTATATGTACAGTACACTGCAAATGGCTCGATCTTAATCATGTATTGTCTTTCCGCTGACAGGTTAGCACGCAACAAAAGCTTTTCACTGTACCTCGGTACACGTGACAATAAACTAAACCACCCCGCCCGCACGCTAGTTCTATTCTTCACACACTAGGGACAGTTTACAGAAATTTACCAATTAACCTACAAACCTGCACGTCTTTGGGATGTGGGAAGAAACCGGAGCACCCGGAGAAAACCCACGCAGGTCACGGGAAGAACGTTCAAACTCTGTACAGACAGCGCCCGTGGGTCAGGATCGAACCCGGGTCTCTGGTGCTGTGAGGCAGCAACTCTACGGATGCATCACCGTGCCGCCACCCCACCCCCACCCCCGTGATAGAATGAGGAAGCCCGGCAGACAGAGCTGCTGTGGATCTGGGGTCATAAGGTCATAAGTGATAGGATTAGAATTAGGCCATTCGGTCTATCTATCTATCTATCTATCTATCTATCTATCTATCTATCTATCTCTCTATCTATCTATCTATCTATCTATCTATCTATCTATCTATCTATCTATCTATCTATCTATCTATCTATCATCTATCTATCTATCTATCTATCTATCTATCTATCTATCTATCTATCTATCTATCTATCTATCTATCTATCCATCTCTATCTATCTATCTATGTATCTATCTGTCTATTAATTGATTATTAAGTGGACAGCAGTAGTTGCTGCCTTACAGCGCTAGAGACCCGGGTTCGATCCTGAATTTGATCCTGACTACGGATGCTGTCTGTGCAGAGTTTGCACGTTCTCCCTGTGACCACGTGGGTTTCCTCCAGGTGCTCTGGCTTCCTCCCACATTCCAAAGACGTGCAGCTTTGTAGGATAATTGCCTTCTGTAAATTGTCCTTGGTGTGTAAGATGGAACTAATGAGCAGGTGATTGCTGGCCGGCGCAGACTCAGTGTAGCGAAGGGTTTGTTTCCACGCTGTATCTCTAAAGTCTAAAGTCTACAAGCTAACACAGTGTAGAGACATAAATCTGTTATTGAACTCAGAATGATGTTGTACACACACAGTGTTTCAGATGGGAGCTGAAGTTCCAGGGACACTGATAAAAACTCTGAAGAGAAAAAAATCAATATGCCTTAAAAAACACTCGCTGACAAAAAAGCAGCAAATTAGTAGTTTTACATCAGAAATCACCATAGTTTTATCAGTTAAGGATGTTAAACGGTGTCGAGCTCAAATGGAGGTGGTATTGAGCAGCCA
>NC_073405.1:3226721-3459221 GCF_028641065.1 Leucoraja erinaceus | reverse complement strand
GCTGCTGCATCAGCTGAGTATCTCCACGATGGGCCGAAGGGCCTGTTCCCTTCTAAACTAAACTAAAACTATAATAAAAAGTTAATTTATGTGGAGACAGAAGCAGTCTGCTGCAGAAACTGACGTGTCGTTTTCCACCCAGATACCAGTCGCAGAGAGCTGACACAGAGAGATGAAGATCCTGTTATTTACCCTGGTGCTGATGGCAGCCTGCATTGACTGGAGCTCTGCCCAGGGTGAGTAAACACACGCACACTCACACACACATTCACATGCACACACACACACGCAGTCACACACACACACACACACACACACGCACACTCACACACACACACACACACACACACACACGTCACACACACACACACACACACGCACACTCACACACACACACACACACTCACTCACACACACTCTCACACACACACACACACACCCATTCACACGCACACACACAGTCACACCCATTCACACGCACACACACAGTCATGCACACACACACACTCACAGATATGTACACACACATACACACGCACATATACACACATGCATGCACACACGCAGACACACACACACACTCACACAAATGCATATTCACACACACGCACACGCAGCACACACACACGCACACACTCACACATATGCACACACTCACATTCACACACACACACACACACACACATTCACACACGCATACACACATGCACACACACACTCACACACACGCACATTCACACATATGCACACACACACACACACACACACACACACACACACACACACACACACACACACAACACACACACACACACACACACACACACACACACACACATTCACACACACACACTCACGCACACTCACACACACACACATTCACACACACACATTCACACACACACACACTCACACACATGCACACACACACACACACACACACACACACACACACCAACAACTACTCAAAGACAACTCCCGGTTCAGTTCCACTGTGTCAGGGTCTCCACCGTTACAATGGGAATCAGTGAGAAATATTGAAGACAGACACAAAATGCTGGAGTAACTCAGCGGGACAGGCAGCATCTCTGGAGACAAGGAATGGGTGACGTTTCAGGTCCAGACCCCACTTCACACAGACACACAGATAAACCCGCGTGTCTGAAGAAGGGTCTCGACCCGAAACGTCACCCATTCATTCTCTCCAGAGATGCTGCCAGTCCCGCTGAGTTACTCCAGCATTTTGTGTCTACTGTATCTTCAGTGTAAACCGGCATCGGCAGTTCCTTCCTGCACAGTGAGTAGTTTAGAGTCACAGAGTGAAACAGTGTGGAAACAGGACCTTCGGCCCAACTTGCCCACACCGGCCAACATGTCCCAGCTGCCCGCGTTTGGTCCATATCCCTCCAAACCTGTCCTGTCCATGTATCTGTCTAACAGTTTCTTAAATGTTGGGATAGTCCCAGCCTCAACTACCTCTTCTGGCAGCTCGTTCCATACACCCACCACCCTATGTGTGACAAAGTTACCCCTCAGATTCCTATTAAATAATTTCCCCTTCACCTTAAACCTGTGATCAGCCATGATTGAATGTCGGAGTGGATTTGATGGGCCGAATGACCTAATTATAGACAATAATAGGTGCAAGAGTAGGCCATTCGGCCCTTCAAGCCAGCACCGCCATTCAATGTGATCATGGCTGATCATCCCCAATCAGTACCCCGTTCCTGCCTTCTCCCCATACCCCCTGACTCCGCTATTTTTAAGAGCCCTATCTACCTCTCTCTTGAAAGCATCCAGAGAACCGGCCTCCACCGCCCTCTGAGGCAGAGAATTCCACAGACTCACTACTCTCTGTGTGAAAAAGTGTTTCCTCGTCTCCGTTCTAAATGGCCGACCCCTTATTCTTAAACTGTGTGTGTGGCCCCAGGTTCTGGACCCCCCCAACATCGGGAACAAGTTTCCTGCCTCTAGCGTGTCCAATTCTACTTCTGTCACATGAGTTGATGACCACTGTTGCATTAATTTAACCAGATTCTGTCGTTTGTATCTCTCCAAACAGCGCATTCCTTTGAAGATTGCTGCCTGACGTACACCAAGGTGAAAAACCCACGGAGGGTTCAGAGAAACATGCTCCACTACCAAGTGCAGCACACAGGTGGAGGCTGCAACCTGCCCGCAGTAATGTGAGTACAGGCTTAAACACGGCTGTGATAATAGAAACATAGAAACTAGGTGCAGGAGTAGAGGCCATTCGGCCCTTCGAGCCTGCACCGCCATTCGATATTGTCAGGTCTCGGGTTTGATCTAGTTTCTGTTTCTTATTGTTTTTTAGTATTAGAGTTTGCATTCTTGTTTTATTTTGGTGTCTCGCATCTCCTCTTGTTTCAGGTCCCATTTCCTGTCAGGTCATTTACCCTCATGTGATTATTGGCCCCGCCCTGATGTGTTTCACCTGTGTCTCGTTATCCCCTGCTAGTCTGTATTTAAGCCCTTTGTGTTTTAGTTCTCATTGCCAGTTCGTTGTGTATGCTACTTGGTATCACCTCGTTCCAGCTCTAGAAATCTTGTGACCTCGACCATTGCCTGTTTTTCGACCTCTGTTTTTTGCCTGCTCCTAGATTGTACTGTTGCCTCTGTTTTGCTCACCTGTGTACCGACTTGGACTGATTAAACTCTGAAGACTGATCTGCCCTGTGTCTGAGCCTGCATTTGTGTCCTCCTCCTTGTTCAGTTCTGATAGATATGATCATGGCTGATCATCCAACTCAGTATCCCGTACCTGCCTTCTCTCCATACCCCCTGATCCCTTTAGCCACAAGGGCCACATCTAACTCCCTCTTAAATATAGCCAATGAACTGTGGCCTCAACTACCTTCTGTGGCAGAGAGTTCCAGAGATTCACCACTCTCTGTGTAAATTTTTTTTTTTCTCATCTCGGTCCTAAAAGACTTCCCACTTATCCTTAAGCTGTGACCCCTAGTTCTGGACTTCCCCAACATCGGGAACAATCTTCCTGCATCTAGCCTGTCCAACCCCTTAAGAATTTTGTAAGTTTCTATAAGATCCCCCCTCAATCTTCTGAATTCTAGCGTGTCCCCTACCCTTGGAATCCCCCCCCCCCCCCCCCCCCCCCCCCCCAGCCAGCGATCTTCCCCCGTCCACTTGTTCTATCCCACACCCACCAGGGACAATTTACAGAAGCCAATTAACCTACAAACCTGCGCGTCTTTAGAGTGTGGGAAACCGGAGCACCCGGAGAAAACCCACCAAGTTCTAGAAGTTGGGATGTAATGTTAAAATTGTACAAGGCATTGGTGAGGCCAATTTTGGAGTATGGTGTACAATTTTGGTCGCCTAATTATAGGAAGGATGTCAACAAAATAGAGAGAGTACAGAGGAGATTTACTAGAATGTTGCCTGGGTTTCAGCAACTAAGTTACAGAGAAAGGTTGAATAAGTTAGGGCTTTATTCTTTGGAGCGCAGAAGGTTAAGGGGGGACTTGATAGAGGTTTTTAAAATGATGAGAGGGATAGACAGAGTTGACGTGGATAAGCTTTTTTTCCCACTGAGAGTAGGGAAGATTCAAACAAGGGGACATGACTTGAGAATTAAGGGACAGAAGTTTAGGGGTAACATGAGGGGGAACTTCTTTACTCAGAGAGTGGTAGCTGTGTGGAATGAGTTTCCAGTGGAGGTGGTGGAGGCAGGTTCGTTTTTATCATTTAAAAATAAATTGGATAGTTATATGGACGGGAAGGGAATGGAGGGTTATGGTCTGAACGCAGGTGCATGGGACTAGGGGAGAATACGTGTTCGGCACGGACTAGAAGGGTCGAGATGGCCTGTTTCCGTGCTGTAATTGTTATATGGTTAAATGGTAACGTAATAATCTTCATGCCTGCAGCCTGGAGTTGCCGTGTGCCACCATCTGCGTCAACCCCGCGGACAAGTGGGTCAAAAGCCTCATCGGTTCATCGAAAGGGGGCCAGTTTAAGAAGAATGAAACTAGGGGAAAATGGAAGGGGGGTCCCAAGCACTGCAAGAAGCAGCAAAGGGTGAGCGGCAAGGGGCAGGGGGGTTGCACATCCGTCTTCAACTGTGTGAACCGCGCGCAGAATATTCGTGCACCATCTGCGTGACACGCAAATGACTGCCAAGTGGGACAGGCCCTTCCAGGGCCTGTCCCACTTGGCAGTCATTTGCGCGTCACGCAGATGGCTCGCGAAGATTTATTACATCGCAAAATCTTGCGACGCCGCGCGTCACTGCCTATGTTTCTTTTATTTGTTTTTAAATCTTTGAATGGCCTCGCCCCGCCTTACCTCTCTGAGCTGCTCCACCCATACGCTCCTACCCGGTGCCTCAGGTCAGCGGATCAGCTGCTCCTTGAGGTACCAAGGTCTAAGCGGAAGCTCAGAGGGGATAGAGCCTTTTCTGTTGCTGCCCCGGCACTCTGGAACACCTTGCCGCTGCAGATCAGACAGGCCCCTTCACTGTCCATCTTTAAATCCTCCCTAAAAACTCACTTTTATTCACTGGCTTTCGACGCTGGCTGAGACATTGTTCCTGTTTTAGTGCTTTTAATGTCTTTTAATTTTTACTGTTTTTATAGTCCTGTCGTCTTAATGGTTTTAGTAGTTTGTAATAACTTTTTGTTGACTTCCCATGTACAGCACTTTGTGGTGAATGATGTTGTCTAAAAGCACTTTATAAATAAAGTTATTATTATTATATTATTATTATTATGTCATCACGCACTATGCGCGCATCACGTGCGTGTCATGTCGTGATGTGTAAATGATGACACCCAAGTGGGACAGGCCCTTTTACACTCAAACACACGGGATACTTTGTCCCACTCTCGTTATACCCACTCTCTGAGCCCTGAGGGATGTTCGTCCAACGATTCTATGTCTCGCTGCCAAGATAGACACAAAAATGCTAGTGTAACTCAGCGGGACGGGCAGCATCTCTGGAAGAGAGGGAATGGGTGACGTTCCGGGTCTCGACCCTTCTTCTTGAGTCTGAAATAGTGAAATGTCATTAACGCGATCCATTCGAAGAAAGGAAAAAGGAGGGGAGGAGGAGGGGCCCGGGGGCTGAGGAAGGGGAGGAGACGGCAAAGGGCTAACAAAATTGGGAGAATTCAATGTTGATGCCCCCAGGAACTGCCCTCCAACTCTACGACCACATCCCATCCCTCCTAATCTCTGCGAATGCCACTGTTCCTCTCTCCCCATTGATAATATCACAAACCTGTCTGAAAATGATCTCCCCTTTTTCCTTTCAGAAGTAGTGGATGGATGCGAGGAGCAGCAAGGAGGTTGAAAGGTGATCTATGACAATCCCTCCATGCTGCCAACACGACCTTGGTCGAAAGTTCCAAGCGCATTCTCTGAGTCTATACTGAGAGGCGCTCATACATAACCGCAAGATCCCTGGCTGCAAAGGACAATGGACAACGGAAGAGAGAGACGTACTCTCTGGAAGAGAATGGAGGGGAAGATCAGGACTGGGACACCATCCTGTGTGGGAAGGAACTGGTTCACACCGAAGATAGACACAAAATGCTGGAGGAACTCAGCGGGACAGGCAGCATCTCTGGAGAGAAGGAACGGGTGACGTTTCGGGTCGAGACCCTTCTTCCGACTCGATCTGAAACCCCACCAGAGATGCTGCCTGTCCCACTGAGTTACCACGGCAATTTTGTGTCCAGAATACCGTATTGTCAGACATAGCTTGGCCAGGGAATAATTTACACACTTAGATCATCACTGTTAAATCAGCAACTCATGTCATCGTACAACTCTACAGACAGCTCCACTTTGATCGCTTGGCCACATGTTAGTCAGTCTGTGCAGTGCCCTACCTTTTTAACTTTTGGGACGGGTTTACCATTTTATAATGTACTCTTCTTAAGTTAGCACTTTTCAAACTGATGTGTGTGAGGAATTGCAGTGGGCATATCTCCCAGTATCACGGGCGAAGGATGGAATATTGCATCAGGGTCAAGACATTCATCCCACAGGTTTCTGAATCGTTCAGTACGCTGGGCCATGCTCCATATTTTGTCTGCAACATTTTTAGTGTCGTTTACGTACTACAGTAGTTTATTGATTGTGATGGTTTGATGCAGCTTATTGCAGAGTGGGCCGATATACAGTTAACCGCATTCTTGAGATTTGTTTCTGCGATCCAATAAACGTCCATCAGTTCATCCAACGTGTCTCCAGAGCTTTATTTCACCTCCAATCAAAACACCTGTTATCGGGTCTGAACAAGGCTCTCTACCCGAAACGTCGCCTATTCCTTCCCTCCAGACATGCTCACAAATTCACAAATTACAGATGTAGAATTCGGCCCATCGAGTCCACTCCGCCATTCAATCATGGCTGATCTCTGGCACCTAGTCCCATTTTCCTGCCATCTCCCCATAACCCTTGACACCCGTTCTAATCAAGAATTTGTCTATATCTGCCTTAAAAATGTCGACTGACTTGGCCTCCACAGCCCCTTGTGGCAATGAGTTCCACAGATGAATTACCCTCTGACTAAAGAAGTTCCTCCTCGCCTCCTTTCTAAAAGAGCGCCCTTTAATTCTGAGGCTGTGACCTCTGGTCCTAGACTCTTCCACCAGTGGAAACATCCTCTCCACATCCACTCTATCTAGGCATTTATTGTCAATGTTAATTCCATGCATTTGAGTGGGGGACTTTATCAAATGGATGCTGACAGTCCAGAGAAGCTATAAATCAAAAGTGGTCCACAGGTGTAGCTTCTAATGGTTCAGAACACGTTGTTAAGTTCTCTATGTTTTGGGCCATTGCCAAAGTCGACAGAAGGTGATTTAAAAACTGAAGGAGCATCCATATTCCTGGCAACGTCATTAAAGGGAATATTTAGTTTCGTTTAGTTAAGAGATACAGCGTGGAAACAGGCCCTTCGGCCCACCGAGCCCGCGCCGACCAGCGATCCCCGAACACTAGCCCGTTCCACACAACCACCACCCTCTGTTTGGAAACACAACCCTACCCTCAGATCTTTAAATGTCTCCCGTGTCACCTTAAAACTATGTCCTCTAATTTTAGGCTCCCCCATCTCCCCCAAAGACTCAAGTCACCCATTCTGCCCCCCTCATAAATTTGCAACCATCATCAGGCCACCCCTCCACCTCCTATGTTCCAGTGAGAACAACCCTATCTGTCCAATCTCTCCCCTTAAGTACAGGCCTTCTTCTTCTTCTTGCGAATGGCGTGCACAGCCTAAAGTTATAGGACAACGTGTTTTATTTGATCTTACTTGATTGTGCACACCAGGTTGATTGCATTCGTCGAAACAGGGCAGACCACGTGAAGGTTGCAATCTCCCACCTCAGCACAGGCCTTCTATCCAGGCCTCATTTTGTTTTTTAGAGATACAGCGCGGAAACAGGCCCTTGGGCCCACCGGGTCCCTAGTCACCAGAACTGGGCCGGTCGTCTTCAGATCCAGGCAGCCCTGTGCTTCCTCCTGAACCGCACGTCTGTCTTACAACCAACAGGGCAGATTCCCCCTGTTTAAATATTTAAAACACACATCCTTTCTCTCTCCCTCGGGACTGCTCACACTTTCTTTCACTGGTGTTTCTCCACGGAGAAAAGGAGGTGTGAATAATCCCGAAGTGGCGGGGATCACCTCTGGCAGGAACGGCTGGCGTTTGTTGTCCACTGTAGAAACCTCATGGCCCCTGTGAAAGTCCACAACTGACACACCCACTCAGTCACCAACTAGAGAGCAGTCATGAGCTCACCTTCTCCCCTGGGACCGCGTGGGTTTTCTCCGGGTGCTGGGCTGGGCAGTCTCTTCCCAGCTGTTAGCAGGCAACTGAACCGTCCTCTCACCAACCAGCGATCCCGACCTCCCATCTACCTTGTTGGAGACCCTCAGACTATCTTCAATCGGAGTGTACCTTGCACTAAACGTTATTCCCTTTATCCTGTATCAGTACACTGTGGATGGCTCGATTGTATTCTTTGTATAGTCTTTTCGCTGACTGGATAGCAGGCAACAAAATAACTTTTCACTGTATTTCGGTACAGATCATAAACTAAACTAAACTAAACTCAACAAGGCACCTCTGACCCACTCATTATGTAACCTCCCCCCATGTCTCTAAAGCACCATGGAACGCTAGGTGGAACTTAATGAAGAATGAACAAGTGCGGAGTTTGTACGTTCTCCCCGTGATCGCGTGGGATTTTACCGGGAGCCCCAGTTTCCTCCCACACTCCATATACATGCAGGTTTGTAGCTTAATTTGGCTTCGGTAAAAGAAATGTAAGTTGTCCCTAGCGTGTGTAGGATAGTGCTAGTATATGAGGATCGCTGGTCGGCGTGGACTCGGCGGGCTGAAGGGCCTGTTTCTCCACTGTATCTCCAACCACCGGGTGGCGCCAGCAATGGCTGCCTCGCAAACAGTCTGTCTGTCCTTTTCTGCTTTGTTTTTTAATTGTATGTGTTATGTGTATGTTTTTAGTGTTCTTTAGCTTGTTTTATGTGGGTGGTGGTAGGGGGGGGTTGGGCGAAACTTTTTCTAATCACTTACCTCGACGGAGATGCGATTTTTTTCCGTATCGTATCTCCGTCCGCACTGCGGCCTGACATCGAGGAGTTGGCGGACTTTGCTGGAGACCGATTTTGAGAGCTCCACCGCGGTTGCCTGTGGACTTACCATCGCGGAGCCCGCGGTCCCTTCGCCCAGGGATCGACGTTGGAGCTCCGGCTGTGGTTGCCTGCGGATTTTAACATCGTGTAGCTTGCGGTCTCTGGTTAGAGGCGACGTCGGGAACTGCATGATGCGGGGGGCTTCAACGGCCCCGACGCGGGAGTTTCCATCGCCCCGACTGCAGGAGAAATAAAGAGGAAGAAGGTTGGACTTTTTTGCCTTCCATCACAGTGGGGAATGTGGGGAATCCACTGTGGTGGATGTTTATGTTAAACTTTTATTTAGTTGTGTGTCTTGTTGCTTTTTTTTATATGGCTGTATGGTAATCCGCACATCACTGTACCTTAATTGGTAATAAAAGACCTTTGAAGCCTTTGAATTAATAAACAAGTAAACAACTAATTCTTTCAGGATGGAGGTTCTCATCCCGGAAGAGCGAACTCTCGTCCGGATTAAAGGAGCTGCCGGACCATCAGTTACCGGTAAACCGGCAGTGGACCTGGACTATCAAGTGGTGGATTTCTGGCAGATAGTTCATGATTTAATCCCTTTCAGTTACTAATCCTGTTGCTGCCCTCTTTCTGTTCTTGCTGTTTCATTTCTAATACTTCTGAAGGCAGATCAGATATAACGTTAGTGTCACCTAAACAATAAACAGATGAAACTTGTGCCTACTTGTCGTTATACTACACACTGAGTACAGATCTATGAGACACACCTAGTGCTGGACTTTCTCCAGGGTTTGGCTCATTATGTCGGTGGGATTGCAACAACTTCATGTTCCCAGACGTGGGTGCAGGGCTCGCCGCAGCTTCAGGGGTGGAGGGTGATGAGTGAACAAGTCAGCCTGCAGTAGAACGGCAGAGTGGCGCAGCGGTAGCAATGCAGCACCAGAGACCCGGGTCCCATTCTGACTATGGGTGCTGTCTGTACGGAGTTTGCACATTCTTCCTGTGACCTGCGTGGGTTTTCTCCGGGTGCTCCGGTTTCTGTACATGAATCCTCATCTCTCAGACACTGCGTGTACGAAGGAACTGCAGATGCTGGTTTCAACCCAAGATAGACACAAAAAGCTGGATTAACTCAGCGGGACAGGCAGCATCTCTGGAGAGCAGGAAAGGGTGACGTTTCGGGTCGAGACCCTTCTTCAGACACACTGTTACAGGCCACTTCTTGCTGGGAACATGAGGTAGATAGATTCTTGATTCTTGAATAGTACAGGTGTCAGAGATTATGGGGAGAAGGCAGGAGAATGGGGTTAGGAGGGAGAGATAGATCAGCCGTGATTGAATGGCGGAGTAGACTTGTTGGGTCGAATGGCCCAATTCTGCTCCTATCACTTATGATCTTACGATCTCATATCGTCATTGAGAAAGCTATTTATTTTTAGCTGTATTGGCCCGAAACGTCACCCATTCCTTCTCTCCAGAAATGCCGCCTGTCCCGCTGAGTTACTCCAGCTTTTTGTGTCTATCTTATTTTTAGCCGTGTTTTGTTACCTCACCTTTTGGATGAGTACCCATCAGAATCTAGTCAGTTGTAAGATACTATACGATAGAACTTTATTTATCCCAGGAGGGAAATTGGTCTGCCAACATTCATTAAAACACAAAATACATGAAACATGAAATTACAGTGACGAGTGGAAAGGATTGGGGATGTACAAAAATTGTGTGGGGGGGGGGGAGTCAGTCTCAGTCTACCCCACGACAGAAGGGGGAGGAGTTGTACAGTTTGATAGTCACCGGGAAGACGGATCTACTGTAGCGTTGTCTCCTGCAACTTGGTGGAACCAGTCTGTTCAGTTTAGAGGTACAACGTGGAAACAGGCCCTTCGGCCCACCGGGTCCGCGCCGACCAGCGATCCCTGCACATTAACACTATCCTACACACACACTAGGGACATAGAAACATAGAAATTAGGTGCAGGAGTAGAGGCCATTTGGCCCTTCGATCCTGCACCGCCATTCAATATGATCATGGCTGATCATCCAACTCAGTATCCCGTACCTGCCTTCTCTCCATACCCTCTGATCCCCTTAGCCACAAGAGCCACATCTAACTCCCTTTTAAATATAGCCAATGAACTGGCCTCGACTACCCTCTGTGGCAGAGAGTTCCAGAGATTCACCACTCTGTGTGTGAAAAAAGTTCTTCTCATCTCGGTTTTAAAGGATTTCCCCCTTATCCTTAAGCTGTGACCCCTTGTCCTGGATTTCCCCAACATCGGGAGCAATCTTCCTGCATCTAGCCTGTCCAACCCCTTAAGAATTTTGTAAGTTTCTATAAGATCCCCTCTCAATCTCCTAAATTCTAGAGAGTATAAACCAAGTCTATCCAGTCTTTCTTCATAAGACAGTCCTGACATCCCAGGAATCAGTCTGGTGAACCTTCTCTGCACTCCCTCTATGGCAATAATGTCCTTCCTCAGTTTTAGAGTTTTCACATTTACCAAGTCAATTAACCTACAAACCTGTACGGTCTTTGGAGCGTGGGAGGAAACCGAAGATCTCGGAGAAAACCCACGCAGGTCACGGGGAGAACGTGCAAACTCCGTACAGACAGCACCCGAGGCCTGGATCGAACTTGGGTCTACGGTGCTGCAAGCGCTGTAGGGCAGCAACTCTACCGCTGCGCCACCTGTTGCTGAAGGCGCTCCTCAGGTTGACCAGTGTGTCATGGAGGGGGTGAGCTGTATTCAGTTGCGGACTGGGTCTAAAAATATTGGTTGCCAGGAGACAATGGGGGCCCACCCGCAACTACAATGCTATCATTTAACAGGGGCCCACTTGCTATCACTTCATCAGGGGCCCACTTGCTATCACTTCATCAGGGGCCCACTTGCCATCGGGCAAACTGACACCCTGGCCAGCCCGCCACTGGCTGTATTGTCCAGGATGCTCCGCAGTTTGAGGAGCCTCCTACCCTCATGTGCTGGTGGGCCCAATTTGGACTGGAGCTTATTCGGGCTGGGGAATGGTGTGAGATGCGAGAGAGCTGGTACAGACTGCCACATGGGGAGTATTCCTCTGTGATCGCCATTAACTCCGGTGGTGAGAAGGAAGGGGGGCTTAAGGTGCCGGAGGTGTTAATTACTCAGCTGCCGCTGCGAGCACAGTGTTTGGACTCTTGTTCATACGCAGGCTGTTGACGTGCCTCTGTCCCTTTGTCGTGCTAATGTTGCAGGAAACCCATGTTGGCAGATGCTTGGGAGTGTGTACTGCAGGAAGTAGCTGTCCTTGGAGGTTAGTGCACCTGGTCCATGGATCCCCCCCATCCCATCCCCACAAACCCCCTCCCCACCACCATCTCCCTTTTCCATGAAGAAACTGAAGATAATAATAATAATAATAATAAGTTTATTTATATAGCACCCCATTTTCATTGACCCCAAAGTCCTTTTACCATTGAAGAATCAGTTCCATACAAAGATAAAATGGGTAGAAACAAAAATGCTGGAGTAACATAAACATCCACCACAGCAATTCAGCAGGAACGGCACAAAAAATTTTTGGCCGCATCAAATGTCAAAAATGCTGGAGTAATTCAGCAACGGGCAGCATGGGAGACAATAGCAACAATAGACAATTGACCAAAGTGTACAGGAGAGGCCATTCGGCCCTTTGGGCCAGCACCACCATTCAATGTGATCATGGCTGATCATCCCCAATCAGTACCCCGTTCCTGCCTTCTCCCCATATCGCCTGACTCCGCTATCTTTAAGAGCCCTATCTTTGTACAGAGGAAAAATACGAAGTTGGTATATCCGTTTTAGCTCTTTTTTTTTACTTTTAATGAATCTTCAGTTTTCTTTTTCTCTTTTTCCTTTTCTATGGCTTGCTTCTTAACTTTCTTTTCCAATTTTCCGTGTGTAAGGGTCTTTTTTTGAGCACTCTTTCACACACTCACTATCCTTAACTTTTCCTCTTTTTAAAGTTTAAAATATGAAGTGGTACAGGAAATGTATTATGTTATTTTTGGCTTATATTATTGTAATGTACACTACTTCTAATAAATAAAATAATTAAAAAACAAAAAGAGCCCTATCTAGCGACGTTTCGGGTCAGTCTGAAAAGAAGGGTCTCGACCCGAAATGTCACCCATTTCTTCTCTCCAGAGATGCTGCCTGTCCTGCTGAGGTACTCCAGTGTTTTAATAAATGTGATAAATGTTTTACTAAATGTGAGGTTATCCATTTTGGCGGCAAAAACAGGAAAGCAGACTATTATCTAAATGGTGGCCGACTAGGAAAAGGGGAGATGCAGCGAGACCTGGGTGTCATGGTACACCAGTCATTGAAGGTAGGCATGCAGGTGCAGCAGGCAGTGAAGAAAGCGAATGGTATGTTAGCTTTCATAGCAAAAGGATTTGAGTATAGGAGCAGGGAGGTTCTACTGCAGTTGTACAGGGTCTTGGTGAGACCACACCTGGAGTATTGCGTACAGTTTTGGTCTCCAAATCTGAGGAAGGACATTATTGCCATAGAGGGAGTGCAGAGAAGGTTCACCAGACTGATTCCTGGGATGTCAGGACTGTCTTATGAAGAAAGACTGGATAGACTTGGTTTATACTCTCTAGAATTTAGGAGATTGAGAGGGGATCTTATAGAAAACTTACAAAATTCTTAAGGGGTTGGACAGGCTAGATGCAGGAAGATTGCTCCCGATGTTGGGGAAGTCCAGGACAAGGGGTCACAGCTTAAGGATAAGGGGGAAATCCTTTAAAACCGAGATGAGAAGAAACTTTTTCACACACAGAGTGGCGAGTCTCTGGAACTCTCTGCCGCAGAGGGTAGTTGAGGCCAGTTCATTGGCTATATTTAAGAGGGAGTTAGATGTGGCCCTTGTGGCTAAGGGGATCAGGGGGTATGGAGAGAAGGCAGGTATGGGATACTGAGTTGGATGATCAGCCATGATCATATTGAATGGCGGTGCAGGCTCGGAGGGCCGAATGGCCTACTCCTGCACCTAATTTCTATGTTTCTATGTGTCTATCTACCATCCATCTCCTCCTGCCTACCTGCTGCTGCTGGTGGAGGCCGGGGCTGGTGTGCCCGGCCAGGAACACAAACTATAGAGTACAACACAGATCCAGCAGGAGCATGAAGAAATAAAATGAAGATTGTACTTGAAACATTGTGGCTCCTTCTGAAAAACAACTCCAGGGCATCTTAATGAGAGAAATGTAATCAGAAGGAACTGCAGGTGGTGGCCTGGAACAAGGATAGATACAAAGTGCTGGAGTAACTCAGCGGGTCAGGCAGCATCTCTGGAGAAAACGGATAGGTAACATTTCAGTGTTTAAGAAGGAACTACAGATGCTGGAAAATCGAAGGTAGACAAAAATGCTGGAGAAACTCAGAGAGTGCGGCAGCATCTATGGAGCGAAGGAAATAGGCAACGTTGCCTATTTCCTTCGTTCCATAGATGCTGCTGCAGCCGCTGAGTTTCTCCAGCATTTTTGTCTACCGTAGGTGATGTTTCAGGTCGGGACACTTCTTCGGGTAGTTTGAGGCGCTGTAAGGCAGCAACTCTACTGCTGCACCACTGTGCCACCCGATCCACCATGTGCAAAGGTAACAGTAAACACTGCCAGAGTCTTGCTCTTCATCATGAGTAGGAAGGAACTGCAGATGCCGATTTACACCGAAGGTGGACACAAATTGCTGGAGTAACTCAGTGGGACAGGCAGCATCTCTGGAGAGAAGAAGGGTCTCGACCCGAAACGTCACCCATTCCTTCTCTCCAGAGATGCTGCCTGTCCCGCTGAGCTACTCCAACTGTTTGTATCTATCTTGGTCCTCATCAGGCTGGCTTGCAAATGTTTTAATGGAACCTCAGATGCACACTGCTGCCTTCCAAAGACACTGGGACATGTACAGTAGTTTAGTTTAGAGATACAGCATGGAAACAGGCCCTTCGGCCCACCGAGTCCATATCGCTACCTCAAAAAGGCTGGCAGTATCATCAAAGACCCACACCATCCTGGCTATTAAACCTGGCTCGGACAAAACTCTGCTACTTCCCCACAGCCATCAGGCTATTAAACCTGGCTCGGACAAAACTCTGATTATTAATAACCCATTATCTGTTATTTGCACTTTATCAGTTTATATATTCATGTGTGTATATATTTATATGATGGTATATGGACACACTGATCTGTTTTGTAGTAAATGCCTACTATGTTCTGTGTGCTGAAGCAAAGCAAGAATTTCATTGTCCTATACAGGGACACATGACAATAAACTCACTTGAACTTGAACTTGAACTTGAACTACTTTATACACCACATGCCTGCGTTTGACCCACATCCCTCTACACATCCACTCCACAGCTGCGAACAAATCTACCCAAATCTATGGAGCCAAGGCAACGTTTGTGGCCCGTTTCCTTTATCATCGTTACTTTTGTTTTGCATATCTTTCATTCATTTGTTCCATATCTCTCCACATCACCGTCTATATCTCCGTGTCTCCCTCTCCCTTGACTCTCAGTCCAAAGAAGGGTCTCGACCCGAAACGTTACCCCCATTCCTTCTCTCCAGAGATGCTGCCTGTCCCGCTGAGTTACTCCAGCAGTTTTGTGTGTGTGCCTTCGGTTGAAAAACCAGCATCTGCAGTTCCTTCCCACACACCTGTGTCCCTCTCTCCCCCTTCTCACCCTCGCTCTCTCCGTCCTCGTTGGCGATTGCTGCGCTCTCTGTTTGTCCAGCTAATGGCTCGATGACTGGGTGTGAGCTTCTGGAGAGGCCAGCAAGCGGCCCCGACTGTGCAAGTCCTGTCAGGACTCAGGGTGACGGGGGGATGTGACCGCGGGTGTCCGGGATCAGTGTACGGTTGTGTATTACAGGCTGGGGAGAGAGGTGAGTGAATCACACCTCGTTAGCAGGAGGGTCCCGGCCTCTCACACCCACTAATGGGCCACGGTGGACTGACTGAGGGAGGTGAGAGGAGGGGGAGGAGAGAGGGGGGGGGGGGGGGGAGGGGGGGGGGGGGGGGGGAGCGAGGGGGGGGGGGGGGTGAGAGAGGGAGGGTGGGGGGAGAAGGGGAGGGGGGGGGGGGGGGGGGGGGGGGGGAGGGGAGGGGGGTGGGGGGGGGGGGGGGGATGGAGGGGGGGGGGGGGGGGGAGAGGGGGGGGGGGGGGGGGGGGGAGAGAGGGGGAGAGGGGGGCAGAGGGGAGGAGAGGAGAGGGGCGGGAGGGGATGGGGGAAGGGGAGAGGGGGGGGGAGGGGAGGGGAAAGTGAAAGAGGGGGGGGAGGAGGGGGGGAGGGGGGGGTAAGAGAAAGGGGGGGGGGGGGGGCAGGAGAGGGGGAGATGGAAGGAGATGGAGGGGTGGGAGGGGGAGAGAGAGGGGGGAGAGAGGGAGAGGGAGGGAGGAGGGAGGCAAGGAGGGATGGAGAGGGAAAGAGAGAGGAAGGGAGGGAGGGGACTAGGAGAGGGGGGGTGGTGGAGGATATATTACGGCCGCCAGCCCACTGACCAGCGTCCCCACTGACCAGCCAGAGCCATGAATGTCCAGACGGAGTGTGTGAGCGCCGCGCTGCTGCTGCTGCTGTCGCTGCCGCTCCTGTTCGTGGCCTCTGCCGCCACTCTCCCCGCTCACGGCCAACGGATCCGCTCCGAGGCGCTGAAGCGGCTGCTGGAGGTGTTCGGGATGGAGGATGTTCCGCAGTCGCCACACACGGTGCGGCAGCCGCCCCAATACATGCTCGACCTGTACAACACGGTGGCCGGAGTGGACGGGCTGACCAAGGAGCCGGCGCTGCTGCTTGGCAACACTGTCCGCAGCTTCCTGGACAGAGGTGAGCGCCTCTCTCCCCTCCCCTCCTCACCTCTCCTATCTCATCCCATCTCATCTCATCCCATCCCATCCCATCTCATCTCATCTCCTCTCCTCTCCTCTCCTCTCTTCTCCTCTACTCTCTTCTCCTCTACTCTCTTCTCCTCTACTCTCTTCTCCTCTCCTCTCATCCCATCCCATCCCATCTCATCTCATCTCATCCCATCTCCATCTCATCTCTCCTCTCTCCTCTCCTCTCATCTCTCCTCTCCTCTCTCTCTCTCTCATCCCTCTCTCTAATCTCCTCATCATCTCATCCCATCATCCCATCTCATCTCATCTTCCATCTCATCTCATCTCCTCTCATCTCATCTCATTTCATCTCATCTCATCTCATCTCATCTCATCTCATCTCATCTCATCTCCTCTCCTCTCCTCTCCTCTCATCCCATCCCATCCCATCCCATCTCATCTCATCCCATCCCATCTCCTCCTCTCCTCTCCTCCCCTCCCCTCTCCTCCCCGCCTCCGCTCACCATTGCTCTTGCATCTCCTCCCCCTGCCAGCGCGCAGTTACCAGTCCCAGTTCTACTTCAACCTGTCGAGCGTGGCCAGAAGTGAGACCATCCTCACGGCGGAGCTTCACCTCTTCAAGCTGCGGGGCCGCCCGTCCCAGGACCTCCGGACACATCGGCACCACTTCTGCCAGGTAAGAGGCGGGTGGATACCCAGCCATAGAATCGTTGAGTCATAGTGATACAGTGTGGAAAGAGGCCCATCGGCCCGACCTGTCCACACTGTCCCACTAGTCCCACCTGCCTGCGTCCGGCCACATCCCTCCAAACCTGTCCTATCCATGTAACTGTCTTGTCCATGTCCCCGTGTAAGAGGGAACTGCAGATGCTGGTTTACACCGAAGAGACCCAAAATGCTGGAGTAACTCAGCGGGACAGGCAGCATCTCTGGAGAGAAGGAATGGGTGACGTTTCTGGTCGACGCTCTGAGTCTGAAGATGACACAGGGGGGCAGAGAGAGAGAGGGAGAGGGAGAGAGAGGTAGACAGATAGAGAGAGACAGACTGACAGAGAGAGGGGGAGAGAGAGGGGCAGGAAGGAAGACAGACAGACAAAACAAAGACCGAGAGACTGAGACAGAAAGGAGACCGGCTGAAAGAGGGGGATAGAGAGAGACAGCGAGGGAGAGAGGGGGGTTTAAGAAGGAACTGCAGATGCTGGAAAATCGAAGGTAATTTTACCAAGCCAGACTAGAAACCCAAGGGTTTCGGCCCGAAACGTTGCCTATTTCCTTTCCTTCGCTCCATAGATGCTCCAGCATCTGCAGTTCCTTCTTAAACACTTATTTTCACCTAGTCCCATCTACCTGCACTCAGACCATAACCCTCCATTCCTTTCCAGTCCATATACCTATCCAATTTATTTTTGTCTACAAACAAAAGTGAGAGACGGGGGGGGGGGGGGAACAAGTTGAGAAAAACCGAGAGGGGAGGAGGGATGGTTTTCTTTGGCAGACACACAATGGTGGAGTAACTCAGCGGGGCGGGCTGCATCCCTGGAGAGAAGGAATGGATGACGTTTCGGGTCGAGATCCTTCTTCAGAAGTCGCCCATTCCCTGGGAAATCGCATTAGGAAGACACAGAGTTCCACCCGCCCGTTCCATCTCAAATGTTACACGAGTATATTTTCAAAGTAGATGTTACAACTTGTCTGAGCGGTGTTCTCCTCTCCCAGGTCAGCGTCTACCAAATATTGGACAATAACACGTCAACAGCCGAGGGCAGAAGATTATTGTCAACCAGAGTTCTTCCGGTGCATGATAGCACATGGGAGGTCTTCACTATCACTAACGCTGTAAGTACTTTCTATAGAAATAACATTTCTAATCCCTCTATGAAATATACCTCTGCTGCCTCTAATTCTAATGGCAATATCCTCAAATTCTGCTGCAGCAATTTCAGTGTTTATATAAACACTTGGTAGAATCAAATAATGATAAAGCACAGGAGGCCATTTGGCCCATTTAGAATACAGAGAGTTTGGATAGTTTGGTGATGCAGCGTGGTAACAGGCCCTTCAGCCCAGAGTGCATGCTGACTAGCTATCCTGGTGTGCTAGCAGTATCCTACACACACATTAGAGTGTGGAAACAGGCCCTTCGGCCCAACTTGTCCACACCGCCAACAATGTCCCAGCTAGACTAGTCCCACCTGCCTGCCTTGGTTCATATCCTTCCAAACCTGTCCTACCCATGTGAAATTAGGGACAATTTACCTATCCCTTAGCGCTGGGGGAAATTTACAATTTCACAAAGCCAATTAGACTACAAACCTGAGTGTGGGAGGAAACCGGAGCACCCGGAGAAACCCCACGCGGTCACGAGGAGAAGGTACCAACTCCGTACAGCCAGCACCCGTAGTCAGGATCGAACCCGGGCCTCTGGCGCTGTGAGGCAGCAACTCTACCGCCGTGCCGTCCCGAACAACTGTTGGAAGTTATAAACTATGGAAGTTGTCAGCTTTGGTCATAAGAATATCAAACATTGTAATACTTGTGTCAATAGTTGAACTTAGCCTTATCATACCTGCAGGAATAACTGCACACCGCCGGTATCATTGTAGGAGCATTATGTGTAAGATGGAACCGCAGATGCTGGTTTACACCGAAGATAGACACAAAATGCTGGAGTAACTCAGCGGGACAGGCAGCATCTCTGGAGAGAAGGAATGGGTGACGTTTACAAAGGCTTTCGACCCGAAACGTCACCCATTCCTTCTCTCCAGAGATGCTGGTAACACCTTTTTCACAGAGAGAGTTGTGAGTCTGTGGAATTCTCTGCCTCGGACGGCGGCTGGATACTTTCAAGAGAGAGCTAGAAGGGCTCTTAAAGATAGCGGAGTCAGGGGATATGGGGAGAAGGCAGGAACGGGGTACTGATTGTGGATGATCAGCCATGATCATAGTGAATGGTGGTACTGGCTCGAAGGGTTGAATGGCCTACTCCTGCACCTATTGTCTATTGTCTGCCTGTCCCGCTGAGTTACTTCAGCTTTTTATATCTATCTTCGGTTAAAACCGGCATCTACTAGTTCCTTCTTGGCCCATCAAGTCTACACAGCGGAGTAGACTTGATGGGCCGAATGGCCTAATTCTACTCCTATCACTTATGACATGACATGGGCACAAAGTGCTGGAGTAACTCAGTGGGTCAGGCAGCATCTGTGGAGAAATTGGATGGGTGACGTTTCGGGTCGGGACCCTTCTTCAGACTGACAAGCGGTTTGTTTATTTGTACAGGTGTATGACTGGACGCAGGATAAAGACAGCAACAAAGGTTTGTTGGTCACTGTACGGACCCTGGCTGGGCAGACACTCAACTATATCCACTTTGCCACCGGGAGAGACCATCACAGCAGTAAACAGCCAATGGTTGTTCTTTTCACAGATGACGAACGGAGAGGGGCTCCCATCTCCATTTCTTCAATAGGTAATTCCTCGGTAAAAGGGGATGGGGATGATCTTATAGAGGTGTATAAAATCATGAGAGGAGAAGATCAGGTAGACGCACAAAGTCCTTGCCCAGAGTAGGTGAATCGAGGACCAGAGGACATTTGGTTTAAGGTGAAGGGGAAAACATTTAATAGGAATCTGAGGGGTAACTTTTTGACACAAAAGGGTGGTGGCTGCATGGAATGAGCTGCCACAGGAGGTAGTTGAGGCAGGGACCAACACAATGTTTAAGAGACAATTAGACAGGTACATGGATGGGATAGGTCTGGAGGGATGTGGGTCAAATGCAGGCAGGTGGGACTAGTGTGACTGGGACATGTTGGCAGTGTCCATGGAACTCTAGCTCTCATCTGAAACACTGTACATCATTCTGAGATCAATAACAGATGTATGTCTCTCCACTGTGTTAGCTTTTAAACTGTAAACTTTAGAGATACAGCGTGGAAACAGACCCTTCGGTCCACCAAGTTGGGCCAAAGGGGCTGCTTCCACGCTGCATGACTCTATGAAGATTCTACCTCCGTGATGCTCTGTGCCAAATGCTCTTCCAGGGCGATATCATTGGAGTGGTCCCTGAATGATTTCAATCCGAAGAAGGGTCTCGACCCGAAACGTCACCCATTCCTTCTCTCCAGAGTTGCTGCCTGTCCCGCTGAGTTACTCCAGCACTTTGTGTCTATCTTCACTTTAAACCAGCATCTGCAGTTCCTTCCTATACATGAATTAGTTTTCTGTCAGTTGGGCTACCCCCAGGTCTCCCTTTAATTAAGTTTCTATTCAATTATAGGAAATTGTGGTTAATTTTCAATTCCTGGTGGTTCCCAGGGTTTATGCACTGTCTGTAACAATGCCTGAAGGCATTACTAAACATGGGACTTGGCAGGGTAGGCAGCAATAATGTTCCTTGTACTATTTGTTTGGACATGCACCATAACCCCTAAACCTTGTAAGCCTGAGGACCAGCCAATCAGCCAGCGCACATGTTCCTCAGGATGATTACAGAGGCAGGACAACTCATCCACCTTCTCTCTTGTCAATGACAGCTGTTTGTATATTTAATCAATTTTTCATCGATCACTTACTGCCTATTTATCAGACGACTGTCTTTTTTAAACTTTAAAAAAGGCCATTTAGGACTTAGATGAGGAAAAACATTTTCACCCAGAGAGTTGCGAATCTGTGGAATTCTCTGCCACAGAAGGCAGTGGAGGCCAATTCACTGGATGTTTTCAAGAGAAAGTTAGATATAGCTCTTAGGTGCTAACGGAATCAAGGAATATGGGGAGAAAGCAGGAACGAGGTACTGATTTTGGATGATCAGCCATGATCATATTGAATGGTGGTGCTGGCTTGAAGGGCTGAATGGCCTACTCCTGCACCTGCTTTCTATGTTCCTAATTATATGCCAGAGTGGTCCCTAATGTGTATTCATGAGGGTGTTAGTCAATGGGAGAATTTGGCTGCAAAAAGGAGCATATTAATTTCTTTGGCTTACATTAAAGACCAGCTAGGTGATGTTACAGATAAAATGTGGCCTGTGGAAAAGCACTCAATAATGATGAGAGGGAAGCTATCGTTTTAAGTAGTAAATATAATGAACCAGTGACTTTTTTCCCCACATCACAATGATTTGGTGCTCAGCAAAGCAGAGTGAGATTATTGTTAGTAACAAAGTCGTCAACACTGAACACTAGAGGGCATTACTAAACCAGAAACCGAGAAGGAGCTGGTTGAAAATCATTAACAGGATATTAGAAACATAGAAAATAGGTGCAGGAGTAGGCCATTCGTCCCTTCGAGCCATCACTGCCATTCAATATGATCATGACTGATCATCCAAAATCAGTACCCCGTTCCTGCCTTCTCCCCATATCCCTTGATTCTGTTAGCCGTAAGAACTCTCTCTTGAAAACATCCAGTGAATTGGCCTCCACTGGTTTCTGCGGCAGAGAATTCCACAGATTCACAACTCCCTGGGTGAAAATGTTTTTCTTCGTCTCAGCCCCAAATGGCCGACCCCTTGACAAGGAGTGGATGTTGTCTATGCATGTTCAACATGGGATGATGACTGTGGTCGCAGAACATTTGTGCTATTTTGTGCTAGACCCATACCCTGTATCTGCCTCTACACGGATAGGCACAAGCACAACATAAAACAGCTTGTAGATCAGTGGTGAGTCTATTTGTCGATTTGTTAAAGGCATGAACAGTGTACACGGGGAGACACTGAAAGAACCCAAAGTGTTTCAAAGCTTCACAGCACCTACAGCATTTTTTATATTCTCATGACTCAATAGTCATTTGTGGATTTATGCACACAGCCACTATACAGGCTGCACAGAGTAGCGCCTTGATCCAGCAAGGGGGAAACAAAGATAATTGGAAACCAGACTCTGCAGCAGATGAGCACTCATGTTACGCTGATCCACATTCCTTGTCTCCACCTACATACCCGGCACGATTTGCCCAACACAAAAAAGATTTATTGCAGGAAGGAAATGCAGATGCTGGTTTAAACCGAAGATAAGACACAAAATGCTGGAGTAACTCAGCGGGCAGGCAGCATTTCTGGAGAGAATAGGTGACGTTTCGGGTCGAGACCCATCTTCAGACTGAAATGCCAAAAATATTTAAACTTGGGAGGAAGAGGAACATCTAAATTCAGACTGCTGCTTTGAGGAGCACATGCACACACACACACACACACAATTTAACACCATAAGACTCTCCCAAAGTCAGCTACCTGCATAAAATTGTTTCTGGTGCCCATAAAACCACAACAGACTCCAGGCTCGTAATTTATTTAAATATTAGATATTTGTAACAATTATGAGATGAATTAAACATTGTTAATTCTGAGGTACACAAAAAAGCTGGAGAAACTCAGCGGGTGCAGCAGCATCTATAGATGCTGCTGCACCCGCTGAGTTTCTCCAGCTTTTTTGTGTACCTTCGATTCTCCAGCATCTGCAGTTCCTTCTTAAACATTGTTAATTCTGATGTTGCCACAGAGACTCAATTCCTCCCTGAGATGACCCTTCACAACAAAGCAAGCCAGAGCCGGAACACGAGGTCTGCAAACCTGCTGGGCTGCCAGAGATATCCTCTCTACGTGGATTTTGAAGAGATCGGCTGGTCTGGCTGGATCATCTCTCCTCGGGGGTACAACGCCTACCACTGTAAAGGAGCGTGCGTTTTCCCACTGGGCCAGAACATGAGACCTACCAACCACGCCACCGTCCAATCCATTATAAACGCTCTCAAGCTGACCAATGGTGTTGCAACTCCTTGCTGCGTCCCAGATAAACTCTTCTCCATCAACCTGCTGTACTTTGATGACGATGAAAACGTGGTGCTGAAACAGTACGATGACATGGTCGCTGGCAGTTGTGGATGCCATTAGTTCACCCACTCTACAGCGGTAGAACTGCTGCCTTACAGCGCCAGAAACCCGGGTTCGATCCCGACTACAGGTGTTGCCTGTACGGAGTTTGTACATTCTCATTGTGACCGCGTGGGCTTTCTCCAGGTGCTCCGGTTTCCTCCCACACTTCAAAGACGTACATGTTTGCAGGTTAATTGGCCTCTGTGGATTGACCCTAGTCCATAGCATGGTGCTAGTATGGGGCTGCGATCGCTGGTCAACTCGGTGGGCTGAAGGGCCTGCTTCCACGCTGCAGCTCTAAAGTCTAAAAAAGTCCTTCAATCACCATCCAGAGAGAAAACCATGAATGTCAGTCAGGGAACAAATGTAGCGTCACAGAATAACTATTGCCGAGGAAGTGAGACAAGACATCTTCAAAAAATCTGGAAGGAATGGACTCACAGGAATCTGTTTAAAAACATTATGTAAATAAATTGGCTGTCTATGTGACAGACTTTCTTTAAAAAAAGACAACCCAAAAAACAAACTGTGGTGACTCCACGGCACATTGTTGTATAATATGCATATGTTTATATTTTTAATATAGATGTATTAATATATGCAGAATTGTGAAAACTATTGCAAGAGTTCATAAGTGTATAAATGTATAAAATCTAATAAATATAAATGTATTGTTAGATTCAGGCAAAATTCAAATAGTTTGAAAGATCAGAACTGAGCCTTTAGAAAAGCTGTGAGAATTCAGTGACAAGCTCAATTATTCCATGGGCAGGATTATCCTTAAAAATCTGACAACCACACAATCTTTAGGGCGGCAGGTTGGCACAGCGGTAGTGTTGCTGCTGCACAGCGCCAGAGACCCGGGTTCAATCCTGTCTACGGGTGCTGTCTGTACGGAGTTCGTACATTCTTCCTGTGACTGAGTGGGTTTTCAGCGGGTGCTCTTGTTTCCTCCTACACTCCAAAGATGTACAGGTTTGTAGGTTAATTGGCTTCTGTAAATTGTAAATTGTCTCTAGTGCGTAGGATAGTGCTAAGTGCTCGCTGGTCGGCGTGGACTCGGAGGGCTGAAGGGCCTGTTTCCACACTGTAGCTCTAAAGACTCACAGGTTAATGATATTCTTTGTACAGCTCAGCAATTTCTCTCCAGAGTATTTTAAACTCCTGACACGTTTGTGTTGGTTTAACAATGAGGAAACACAATCCAGGCAGGTGACACTAAATCAGCAAAGTAGGTTACATGCGACTATACGAAGAGGATAAACACCACATCAGGTTCTTACTTAGAAAGAAAATCCATCCCACTATAGCCCACATGTTCCAACCTCTATCATTCCCACACCCAGGAAGCAGCACAGAAATCCTGTGCTGAAGAGAGATCAGCTAAAGCCAACAATAGCTGTTTTTATTTACAAAATATCAGAGGTGCAAAGGGATTTGGAAGCGCTGGTGCAGGATTGCCAAAAGGTCAATTTGCAGGTTGAATCGGTAGTAAGGAAAGCAGATGCAATGTTAGCATTCATTTCCAGAGGACTAGACTATAAAAGAAAGGATGTGACACTGAGGCTTTATAAGGTACTGGTTTGACAGCATTTGGAGTATTGAGCAGTTTTGAGCCCCATATCTGAGGAGGGATGTGCTGGCATTGGAGAGGGGCCAGAGAAGGTTTATGAGAATAATCCCAGGGCTAATCAGATTAACATGCGATGAGTATTTGACGGTTCTGGGCCCATGCTCGCTGGAGTTTAGAAGGATGAGGGAGGGATCTCATTGAAACCCACCAAATAGTGAAGGGTTTGGATAGAGTAGATGCGGAGAGGATGTTTGCCGTAGTGGGAGAGTCTAGGACTAGAGGGCACAGCCTCAGAATAAAAGGACATACCTTTAGAAAGTTGGAGAAGAATCTCTTGAGACACAGGGTAGTGAATCTGTTGAATCCATTGCCACAGACAGCTGTAGTGGCGAAATCATCGGGTATTTTTAAAGCAGAGATTGAGTCTCTTGATTGGTAAATGTGTCGAAAGTTGGGTGAAGGCAGGAAAATTGGGTTGAGTGGGAAAGATACATCAGCTATGATTGAATGGTAGAGTAGACACGATGGGCTGAACGGCCTAATTCTGCACCTATAACTTATAAACCTAAATGGGAAAAGCTAGCAAGGTCAACTTTTATTGACGCTCCTTAATAGACGTTGAATAAGTGGTGGTGAGCTACCTTCTTGAGCAGCTGCAATCCTTTATCTGCATGAATGGCAGGGCAGACTTGATGGGCCGAATGGCCTAATTCTACTCCTGTGACTAATGAACATCAATATGGGAACAGCTGGCAAGGTCACCATTTATTGGCGCTCCTTAATTCCCCTTTAACAAGTAATGGTGAGCTACCTTCTTCAACTGCTGCAGTCCTTCTTCTGCACAAACCCCCTCATTGGTTTGGGGTAAGGAGTTCTAGGATTCAGACAGCCACTGAGGCAAAATTAACGATGTAGATCATGGGATGAGGTTCTACCGATGTAATATTCTCATGTACTTGCTGCCATAGTCCTTCTTGGGGGGGGGGGGTTGCATGTTTAGGAGTGCTGTTGAAGTAGCCCAAGCTCTGGGTGCCACTGAACTGATTTTTCCCAGCTGTTATTCAGCTTAGTCTACCGTTGAACCTGTAATCCTCTAGGCAATGGGAGTGTGTTCCGTCATATTCCTGGCTTCTGCTTTTTAGACAATGCAAAGGTTTTGGAAAGTCAGGAGTCGGCGCACTCACTGCAACAGTTTGAGTGTGGCTGGACTAGTTGTATTTCTCTCTCTGGGCATTGATGATAGGAAACTCAATGGTAATATCACTGAAAGTGATGGATGAGTTATCCTGGTTGAAAATGGGCATCATTGTCACACGTCCAACAAATGCCACTCACCACATATCAGCCCATGCCTTAATGCGGTCTGGATTCCACTGCACGCAGACACACATTGCTTAACTAAAGGAGTTATTAATGGTGGAATATTGTTTACAGATAACTGTACATATCCAGCGCAATCTTTATGATGGAAAAAGGTTTCTTTATTAAGCAGCCGATGGTGGATGCTGGGTCACCCCCGAGAGGAACTCTTGCAGCCCTGCTGCAGGTTCTGCTCACTTATATTGTAACATAACCTGGGGGGCAGTATAGTGGAGGAGCGGTAGAGTTGCTGCTTTACAGCGCCAGACACCCAGGTTTGATCCTAACTATGGGTGCTGTCTGCACGGAGTTTACACGTTCTCCATGTCATCATCTGGGTTTTTTCCAGGGGTGCTCTCGTGTCCACCCACTGCAAAGAGTCATACAGTGCGGAAACAGGCCCTTCGGCCCAACTTGCCCGCACCAGCCAACATGTCCCAACTACACTTGTTCCACCAGCCCGCGTTTGGCCCATATCCCTCCAAACCCGTCCTATCCATGTACTTGTCGAACTATGTCTTAAACGTTGGGATAGTCCCAGCCTCAACTACCTCCTCTGGCAGCTTGTTCCATACACCCACCATCCATGGTGTGAAAAGATTACCCCTCAGATTCTTATTAAATCTTTTCCCCTTCACTTTAAACATGTTGCCTTTGGTTCCCGATTCACCAATTCTGGGCAAGAGACTCTGTGCGTCTACCCGATCTATTCCTCTCATGATTTTATACACCTCTATAAGATCATCCCTCAACCTCCTGTGCTCCAAAGAATAGAGACCCAGCTTACTCAACCTCTCCCTCTAGTTCAGACCCTTGTGTCTTGGCAACATCATCTTAAATGTTTTGTTTATAGGTTAATTTGCTTCTGTCAATTGTCCCTTGTGTGTCGGGTAGCGCTGGTGTGTGGGGTGATTGCTGGACGGCATGGACTCGGTGGGCCACAGGGCCTGTTTCCACTCTGTATCTCTAAAGTCTAAACTTCACAAGCACTGGGTGCTAGCTATGCAGAGGTTTAAATTGCAAGGTAAATCTGTTCCATGTAAACTACTGATCAGACACATAGTATTATTTCAGTACGATTTTCTTTCACATCTGACAGGTCATGGAAATATTGAAAAAGGAAATTTCAATAGGAAAAGGAAATATTGAAAAAAAGTCACAGAAATTTCATGACGCAAGTTATTTAACATTTATGAAAACATTCACGCCTGAACTCACACAACATGTACAACTCTCTTTTTACAAATTATACAAAATATACATATATAATGTGCATGTCTATCAATGGAGTTACTTTGGCCTCGTGAAACCCTTCTTCATTTCACTCCAGAGTTCCTGGAAGAATAAAAACAGGAAACTCACTGATGTATACAAACTTGCATCAGACGTTTGAACCATATAACCCAAACAGCAAAGACTACTGCCCTGCCCATCATAATAGTGATACACCAAATCTACACATTTGACATATCCTGATGTATGGCAAAATCATATTTGGAAAGAAAAATCATTTTTATATTCAAACAAGTTTATCTGTTTGAAGTCAGATCCTCCAGTACAATTATAAGAATTAGCGTATCTCACTGTACAGATTCACTACCAATCATATCTTGTTTCCAAGGGAGAGAGTTATGTGAAAGTTGCAAAGCAGATGGTCGCACAAAGAATGTGTTAAATCAAAAGCAAGATACAATAAAGATGAAATCCTGCAAGTAAAACTGCTGAGAATATTCAGTCAGACAGCATCTCCAAAGAGGAAATGTTTCAGGTCACGTGCTTGAGATATTCCAGATTAATTATGAGAGGATATTAGTTCACAGTAAATAGATCATAAAACATTTTGTGGAAGGACAATACATATAGTATAAATGCTTAGACTTTACATTAAGCCTTGTATTAGCACCCTGCACTCCCATGTCACTATAAATAATGTGCTACAGTGCTTGATGTGGTAACTGAACCTTAATTGGTACATGTGACAATAAAAGACCTTCGAAACCCATAATCCAGAAACTATTACCACCGAGCCAAGACTTGATGCCCAACGCAGCATTCTAGCGACTTTTGGCTCGGGATCACTTCTGTTTAGGATTCAGACTATCCACATTTATAAGCAATACTAGGGTATGGGGTATAGTATGAGGATCAACCTTGCCAACAATACAAACAAAACTGGATTCAGTTGGACAATTATTATATTAATGGAGATAAAGCCAGTTCAAATAGAAAAGCAAATTAATGTTTTAAAGAACATACATCACAATGTGATAAGGACATTGTAAACAAAGATAATGAATGCAGCTTTTATGGCAAAGGCAGAAGATGGAGATTATTGAGTTGGAAGGACCTCTAGACGCAGGTTTACACTGAAGATAGACACAAAATGCAGGAGTAACTCAGCGGGGCAGGCAGCAACTCTGGACAGAAGGAATGGGTAATGTTTTGGGTCGAGACCCTTCTACAGACAGACGTCATGGGAGAGGGAGAGACAGAGACGTGGAAGGGTAAGGTGTGAAAATGCGATAACAAAGGGGTCGAAGTAAAAATAAAATGGAGAATAGATCATTGTTAGCTAGGGGAAGGTGACAACGAAGCATACAAAGATATATCAGGAAGGTAGACAAACGTGCTGGAGAAAATCAGCGGGTGCAGCAGCATCTATGGAGTGAAGGAAATAGGCAACGTTTCAGCCCGAAACGTTGCCCATTTCCTTTGCTCCATAGATGCTGCTGCATCCGCTGAGTTTCTCCAGCACTTTTCTCTACCTTCGATTTTAAAGCATCTCCAGTTCCTTCTTAAACAAATGTAATCAGGAAGACAGTCAGAATGGTCGGAGAACTAGGATGGGGGAGGGATGGAGAGAGAGGGAAAGCAAGGGTTACCTAAAGTTAGAGAAATCATAATTCATACCGCTGGGTTGTAAGCTGCCCAAGCGAAATATGAGGTGCTGTTCCTCAAATTTGAAAATGAAAGTTAGACACCACATTCTAAAATTGCACTGAAGCAATTGGGACACACAGACTAAGCGTGAAGCTGCTTCATCTGCAGAAAGAAGTTCTCACAGAAATGGTCTCACATGAGCAATTTAAAATCACGAAATAATTTGATATGCCAAGTACCAATTCCACTGATTGAGCAGTGTTTAAAGGGAGATTTGCAAGGTTATAACATACAAGGCCAGAGGTTATTTTAGATTGAAAACATCTTTTAAGGTTAGATAAGTGGTTAAAAACAACAGAATGGGGCTCATACTTTTAATATTTTTGGTTCTAAACAAAATTTAGCATCAGCAAAGTCTAACACATAAAGTCATGTCTTTACATCAATGATGCAATATGTCACTTGCACCAACAATTCCTTCTACTGTACAACTAGAAGCAAATTAAAAAAGCCAGTTTAGTTAATTTCCCAAATTCCTGATAGGGATAACAGCGTGTGGGAGCCAAAGAGCAGGGATCCACGACAAAGATGGGGATGCACACACAACACACTTGCCTTCTAAAAATGCAAATTCATCTGCAGCATCTACGGCATGATCTGAAAGAAAGATAAAACAAAATCATCTTTCAGCAATATGGACAATTTCAAATCAAAATCAAAACTGACTGAGGCAATGTCGTCCAATCCCCAACTTATCTCACAATCTCAACCTTTAGACTGAGGGTGTTGAATCTGTGGATTCCATTGCCACAGAAGGCTGTGGAGGCCATCGGTGGATATTTTTAAGGCAGAGATAAATAGATTCTCGATTAATACAGGTGTTAGGGGTTAAGGCAGGGGTATGGTGTTGAGAGGGAAAGATACATCGGCCATGATTGAATGGCGGAGTAGATTTGATGGGCTGAATGTCCTTATTCTGCTCCTATCACTTATGAACTTATGAAAATCGAGTTTGTCATGCACATCAAGAACAATGACTTTCATGCAAGCTGACATTGTGGAACATGATACGACAGCTAATCTGTCAGACTCACCCAAGTCCTTCCGCTGGATCGTTTTACGTTTTGCTTGCAGTGCAAATGTGTACGCATCCTTGGCAATCACCTCAACAAATAGCTCCTGTCAGCAGAAACAAACAAGCCGTTTCATCATTGGGGCATTTTGATCATCCAGGAAGTCTGTTACAGAATTCCAATGGGCCTCTGGTCTTTTTCAGAAACAGGCCTGTCCCTTTTCTCCTCAGACAGCCCAAAAGTAGACCCTTGATGCATTTTTAAAATAAGAAAACCTTTAATTTAAAATCAATTCTCCCTTGCATATAATCAATGTAATTATTTATTATCAGAGAATACTTGCATATATGAACTGCGGCACAATCATCGGAAATGGAAACTCGAAAGTAAATAAATCTGGATTTACCAATTACCAACTAGAAGGCTTCAATGTGTAATACAGCTGTTCCTAGCATGCAGACGCTGAATTAAAATCTACCTGAAGACATTATTCTGAAGGAAAATAGGGGAAGATTTGACGTGCACAGATAGATCTCACGCTACATTAAACCAGTTGTAACATAGAGCTTTTGAATTCAGAAGGTAGACAAAAATGCTGGAAAAACAGCAGATGATGAGGCAGCATCTATGGAGCGAAGGAAATAGGCAACGTTTCGGGTCGAGACCCTTCTTCGGACATTCTGAATTCAGAATATTGCTTTGCTGGATCTAACATTCAAGGGATCACAAGAACATTGTAAATGTGATCGCATCACTCTACATTATATTAGTGCAAGTGATTGTCAGCTGGGAGCATGTCTGAATACCTGGAAGTGGCCTCCCTCCCCATATCCCCATCCCCTCACCCTCCCAAAACCCATCCCGCAATAATAATAATAAATACTTTATTAATCCCCTTATTCAGGGGAAATTCAGATGTTCTTGCAACACACTAATAAAAATACAACATAGCATTAAAGAAGAAATTTAACATTAAAACATAAAAACATCTCCCCATCCTTTCATCCCTCCATCCCTGCAAAGCAAGAATTTCATTGTCCTATCTGGGACACATGACAATAAACTCTCTTGAATAGAAACATAGAAAATAGGTGCAGGAGTAGGCCATTCGGCCCTTCGAGCCTGCACCATTCGCCATTCAATATGATCATGGCTGATCATCCAACTCAGTATCCTGTACCTGCCTTCTCTCCACACCCCCTGATCCCTTTAGCCACAAGGGCCACATCTAACTCTTGAATCATCCTCCTTCGCTCCATAGATGCTGCTGCACCCGCTGAGTTTCTCCAGCTTTTCTGTGTAACTCTCAAACCTCATCTCCTCCTCTCCCCCTCCGTCCCGCCCGCTCACCGTGGCCTTGCCGATGGCGAACACGGCCTCCTGACTCGCCAGCGTCACCTCGGGGTCGGCCTTTATCAGCCCCTTGATGCGGCTCAGCGGCAGCCGGAGCAGCTTCTGTTGTGGCCTCTCAGCCTCCGTCTCCGCCTCGGCGTCGAGCTGCGCGCTCTGCCGGCTCTCCTGGTCCTGGTCGTGATCGTCTTCCCCCACCGACCCTACCGGCACCGGCACCGGCGGCAATACCGAACTCTCCGCGTCCTCCATGACCGGCCCTTCCCGCCCAACAGGCCGACCAATCACAGAGGCCCGACAGGACGACCAATCACAGAAGCCCAACCAAGCGACCAATCACAAGGGTCCAATGGAGCGGAACCAATCAGATGGCCAACAGGGCGACCAATCACAGAAGCCCGACAGGGCGACCAATCACAAGAACCCGACAGGGCGACCAATCACAGAAACCCAATCAAGCGACCAATCACAAGGGTCCAATGGAGCGGAACCAATCAGATGGCCAACAGGGCGACCAATCACAGAAGCCCGACAGGGCGACCAATCACAAGAACCCGACAGGACGACCAATCACAGAAACCCAATCAAGCGACCAATCACAAGGGTCCAATGGAGCGGAACCAATCAGAGACCCAATGGAACGAACCAATCAGAAGCCCAACATGGAACCAATCACAGAGACCCAGTGGAGCAAACCAATCAGATGCCCAACAGGAAGACCAATCACAGAGGCCCAATGGAGCAAACCAATCAGATGCCCAACAGGAAGACCAATCACAGAGGCCCAATGGAGCAAACCAATCAGATGACCAACAGGAAGACCAATCACAGAGTCCCACAGTGGAAATAAACCAATCAGAGGCCCGCGGTCGCACGCTCCACCAATCACGACCACTCTTCATCCACCAATCAAAACAGACAAGGAAGGTCTATCCAACCAGCTTGGCCCCCGCAGCCACCGTTGTGGACAAAGATCTTCTAGCTCAGCTAGAAGATCTTTGGTTGTGGATGATCAGCCATGATCATATTGAATGGCGGTGCTGGCTCCAAGGGCCGAATGGCCTACTCTTGCACCTAATTTTCTGTTTCTTCGTTTGCCCACAACCTGCGAGCAAAGCACCAAGGCAGATTCCTTCTATGTATACATACTTGGCTAATACATTTTCAATTATTCAATTCAATTCAACTGGCTGGAGAAAGTGGGTAATTCAGATTCAACTCTAATTGCCATTGTCAGAGACAACGAAATGCAGTTAGCATTTCCCTGGAGAGCAACATAGAATATGATTTCAATAAATAAATCTATTTACATGCATACAGTATGGAACTGATCCCCAAGATTCAGGTACAACTCACGGAAATCATATAAACGACAATCCCGCAGTTAAAACATATGTCCTAGTGGAGTAAAAAGCAGCTACAATACGATAGAACTTTACTTATCCCGGGAGGGAAATTGGTTTGCCAACAGTCATAAAACACAACAAGAAATTAAAGTGGAGTGGAAAGTCCAGGATTGGGGGGGGGGGGGGGCAGCAGTCAATCTACCCCACTGTAGAAGGGGGAGAAGTTGTAGTTTGATAGCCACAGAGAAAAAGGATATCCTGTGGTGTTTTTGTGGAACCAGTCTGTTGCTGAAGGTGCTCCTCAGCTTGAGTGTGCCATGGAGGGGGTATTGTCCAAGATGCTCCACAGTTTAAGGATCATCCTCCCCTCCAAGACTATCGTCAGTGAATCTAACTCCACCCCCAGGATGGAGCCAGCCTTCCTGATGAGCTTGTCAATTCTGTTGGTGTCCGCGGCCTTCGCTCTGCTACCCCTGAACACAACAGCGAAGAAGATGGCACTGACCACCACTGATTGATAGAACATCTACAGCTGTTTATTCTTTTATATTTATGAGGATGTTGCCAGGACTAGAGGGTCTGAGCTGTACGGAGAGGTTAAGTAGGCTGGGACTCCATATTCCTTGGAGAGCAAGAGGATGAGGGATGATCTTATAGACATGTATAAAATCATCAGAGGAATAGATCGGGATAGATGTACGGAGTCTCTTGCCCAGAGTAGGTGAATCGAGGATCAGAGGACATAGGTTTATGGTGAAAAGGAAAAGATTTAATAGGAATCTGAGGGGTCACGTTTTCACACAAAGGGTGGTTTATAAATGAAACAAACTGCCAGAGGGGGTTGAGGCAGGGACTATCCCAACATTTAAGAAACGGTTAGACAGGTACATGGATAGGACAAGTTTGGAGGGATATGCACCAAATACGGGCAGGTGGGACTAATGTAGCTGGGACATGTTGGCCAGTGTAGGCAAGATGAGCCGAAGAGCCTGCTTCCACTCTGTATCACTCTATGGCTCTCTATGTTAATACCATTTCCCTCAAATCGCATTAACAGTTGAAAAGAGGTGGATGGGTGACTATTTACCTTATTTCTACTTCTTTTTTAGTCTGAGGATCATTTTCTTCCAAAATATAGAAACAAGGAACTGCAGATGCTGGTTTACAATAAAGGACACACAGGAGTGTGGTCATCTTAGATCAGGCTGTAATTCTGTAATCTGCTTAACAGTAACCAGGTCAGATATAAAAAGGAAAAGGAACTCTGTTAATCCTCCTTCTGATGACCGTGTAAATAAGATTAACCCTCCAGTTTTACCGCTGCCAGTCCACCATAGGACCTGCCTGTGACGGGAGCCATTTCTGGACATTCCGTGTACGTTTGACACAAGAATCAAAGGAAAATCAGAAGGAAATGAAACAGTAGAAATGGGCACCTCATGCAAAAGGATAAATCACACCGATCCAAATAATAATCACACCCCGCTGTGATAGAGGAATTTCAGAGTCATCTAAATGGGTAACTAATCCTGCGAATTTATGACACAGCAATTTATCACCATAACAGTTGTTATTATAATGCATTTAATCCAGATTTGAAATTTGAAATACTTTCATTAATACCTGTAATGGTAAAATTGATTTGGTAAAATGTGAATGGTGCCACTCCCAAAATGTCCTGTTTGTCTGTCTTATTGAAGCTGGCATGACATTTGCTTGATGTAATAATCCAGGGAAACTTTTTATGGGCAATGTTGTTGTTGGTTGTGGTGAGATACATTTCCAGTGCCTTGATAGTTCGTAACACAATGAGGACAGCCAGCTTGGAATTGTCTGATTTGTCCTGGTCTATTCCCTAATCCACCATTGTTGTGTCATCAAAAAACAATGGCAGGTGTCATCTGTGTGAAGATGGGACTTTATCTCTTATGCATGATGTCAGGGCCAGATGTATCTGCCAAAGGTAGACTGGTGAAGACAAAATCAAGTAGGTTTATCCCTTGTGCGTAAATTCTACATTCCACATCCATCCAGGGATGCCGGCAGTCCTTCCAGGTGAGACAGAGGTTCACACACACCTCCACTAACCTCATGTGCTGAATTCAGTATTCCAGATGCGGCCTCCTGTACATCGGCGAGACCAAGCACAGACTCGGCGATCATTGCGTTCAACACTTACGCTCGGTCCGCCAAAGTCTGCTGGATCTCTCGGCATGAAAAATAAAATATATTTTCAAACTATTTTCATTATACTTCATAACCACCAAGGCATTTTGCACAAATCTGCTTACTGAACATCACTGAAATTTAGTTTACTTTTCCTTTCAGAGTCATCTCAGAAAATTTTCAGACTTGGTCTAGAAGCTGTGGAAGGCCCTCCCACCATCCAGAGTGTTTGTGGTCAATGAATAGAAGGATAAGTGAAAGTTGTTCCAGTCATTTTTACTGTAATTAGAAGTAACAATACATGAACCTCATTGACATTGAGCATCATTGGAGCAGAAACTTTAGGTTTGAGCTTTTTGTATTACAGTAAATAAAGAACATAACTTGTATCTAAGTCTGGGAAGAGGCTTTGAGAAGAGACTTTGAGAAGAGAGACTACTGGAGATATGACTACATTGAAATAAGATCATATCTGGAGCAGCTTTTCAACTAAAGTTCACATCAATAAGGCAGTGGTTTCTCCTTGTGTGCCCTGCACAGGAATCATTTTGATGGCAATGGTGTAGACCCGGTTCCTCGGATATAATCTGTGCACCTTGATGATGGCTGTAGCACTTTCTGTTCGCAGTGAGGGATTGAGGGGCTTCTCCAGCCCAAATCAAGGCATTAAATGGCAGATGCAACACAAGATGGATGAAGACGAATTGGGGGAGAAGGGAAACACAGTATTCACACCCTTTGAAAAAGTCATTTACGATATGAGGAACAATGAAAAAGTGAAAAGTGAACTGATACTTGGAAAGAGGATTGGATTTTACCAGCTCCGCGGAGAAATTGGCATTGGGAACTTCTCAAAAGTGAAACTTGGAATACATTGCTTGACAAAAGGTACGTCTAACCTACCACATTCCACTGAGAATATTTGAGAGGTTATGCAAACAGGCTGTCTTAGGGCCCTCTAAGCACCCCTTCTTCAATGTGTTTCGTTTAGAGATACAGACTTCGGTCCACTGACTCCTTGCCGAATATCGATCACCTGTTCGCACTAGTTCTATATTATCCCACTTTCTCATCCACCCCCGACACACTGGAGGCAATTTTACAGGGGAGAATTAACCAACACACCCACATGTCTTTGGGGATGTGCAATGAAACTGGAGCACCCGGAGAAAACCTATATGGTCACAGGGAGAACATGCAAACTCCACACTGGCAGAACCTGAGGTCAGGTTTGCATTGGGTCTGGTGCTGTGAGGCAGCAGCTTTGCAAACTGTGCTGCCTTGTTTTCATGCATTTAATTACTAATATTATACGATTCCATTATGATATGTAAAATGGTCCAAAGCATTAAGTAGGTTGATACACGCTCCCACAAATGGAGTCATAAATGTCATTGTTTTAGGACATGTAAGTACAAACACGTAAGCATGGCTATTAAATAATCTACTACTTCACTGACTCCATTTGAGAAGTTAAGACATCCTATCTAGTAGATTGTTCATTGATGATAGAAGGTGACTGATGGATTTTACTTTCCGATTTGTAGAAAGGGTAGCAATTAAAATTATGGATAAAAAGCACCTTACCCACGAGAAACAGGAGCTGTTCATAAATGAAGTTCTGTGTATGGAGCAACTTCATCATCCAAATATTATCCGATTATATGAGGTGCTGGAGTCACACACTCGTCTACATCTGGTCTTGGAGTACGCAGAAGGAGGGGATCTCTTCACCAAGATCTGCACACAGGGACGCCTCTTGGAACACGAGAGTAAATTTATATTTATTCAGATTGTATCGGCTGTCAAACATATGGTAAGTGGGAAAAATAGTCTTGGCTAAAGAAAGAGATTGCCTCCGTTTAAAGTCACCTTTAAACTGATATGTCTACCATCAGTGAACCTGAGATGTTGGATGTTAGTGAAACTCAACGGGTGAGGCAGCATCTACGGATAGAAAGAATAGGCGACGTTTCGGGTCGAGACCCTTCTTATTTATTTATTTATTTAGGTAGGTTGTTTATATGGTCTTCCATTTGTTACTATGTTATTTACACCTAGCATGAGATTGCTTTGGGCTCAATAGTGACTCAAAAGCAGTAAATGCCTGAAATACTCAGCAAGTCAGGCAGCATCTGTGGGGAAAGAGAGACAAATAGATAGAGCAACTTCCTAACCATAGAGCAAGTTCCGAATGATACACTATCCCGCTAATAGGGTTCATAAATGTCATTGTTTTAGGACTTCAGTACAAGATTGTTGTCGTAGGGCAAGGCAGTACACTATTGTCATGGTGTGTTTCCTTTGTGTATATTATTTTGAACAGCTTGATTAAATTTCCTTTCTGTGACCGATTACCTTTTTAGACCTCCTAATCTACAATTAAAGATTTGTAATCCTGTGATTAATCTTAATTGTCCAAAATTGAGTAATTCTGAATTGTAATGCAATTCTGAGTGAATTATTTCCAGACAGAATGAAAATAAAGATAAGCACAAGCCATTTGGCCCAATAGTGATTCAAAAGCAGCAAAGGCCTGAAATACTCAGCGTCAGGAAGCATCTGTGGGGAGAGAGAGATGGAAAGAGACAAAGAAAAGTCATTACTGATATTTATATGCTCAAAACGCATTTACTTCCTCTACATATAACCCAATCAGTCGTTAATTTCTTGTTGCCTTACGAGTTTAGTTTAGTTCAGTTTGTTGTCACGTGTATCGAGGTACAGTGAAAAGCTTTTGTTGCGTGCTAACCAGTCAGCGGAAAGACAATACATGATTACAATCGAGGTATCCGCAGTGTACAGATACCTGATTAAGGGAATAGAGTTTATACGATAAAGTCCAGTAATGACCGATTAAAGATAGTCCGAGTGTCTCAGTATTACATTTAACAATCTAGTAACTCTGTTTCTTTCATAATTTCCTTTCTTGATTGCTTCACATTTGTTCATCTTCATTTTCCATTTACTTTTACAGCATGAAAACAATGTGGTACATCGAGATATCAAAGCAGAAAATGTCTTTTATTCACATGGTAACCTTGTGAAAGTGGGTGACTTTGGCTTCAGTGTCCTGTGTCCTGTGAATGAACCGCTTAAGACGTGCTGTGGCTCCCCTCCATACGCAGCCCCAGAGCTATTTAGAGAAAAAAGTTACTTTGGAATCCACGTGGACATTTGGGCTCTGGGTATCCTGTTATACTTCATAATGACAGCCACTTTGCCATTCCGTGCAGACACAGTCAAGAAGCTAAAAAAATCCATCTTATTGGGATCATATTCAATTCCACCTTATGTATCCGATCTCTGCAAGACACTAATACATGGAATTCTGCAACCCATCCCGACTAACCGCTACTCTATAGCCAACATCCTGGACTGTCCATGGCTGAGGGGGTTGCAACTTCCAGAGCCGCACCAACCATTCCACTTGAGTCCAGATCACCTGGCCGCGCATATGCCCCTCAGTGAAGAGGAGAGTGACGTGAAAAATGCATTGAGTGACCTAGGGATCACGGAGGGACTCATCGACAATAACCATGATTGGGAGTTTCACAATCCTATCATTGGCACTTATCGCATTGTTCTTCACCAGAGACAAAAAATATGCTCTGCCCTGATCAACACATGTTGTAGAGGCCAAACAATGAATGAAAGGAGTAGGCGGCAACCGAGGGAACACATGCAGAACTCAAGAATGTGTTTGATTCTATAAATCCTACAAACATATCAATAACATTGCAGAAAAGAAGAGAACAATTGCAGCACCAGAAGTTGCCAAAGCCAAAGATAAAATGGCCACAGAGGCAGTGAGCATGAAAGAAACCTCTTCTAGTTTTACTTGCCTAGGAACCAGGGAACTCTGATATTCCAGCAGTGGTCTGCGCAAGTATTGTACTTAATGAATCTATGGGGAAACCTTTTCTTTTCTTATTAGGGTTCATATGCAATAGGAATTCCAGTAAATATATAAAGATATGACCGTGGATATATTAATTAAGTTCAAACGTTTGTTTGGTGCAGGAGCAGAATTAGGCCATTCGATCCAACAAGTCTACTCCGCCATTTAATCATGGCTATCTATTTTTCTCTCTCAACCCCATTCTATCTGCCTTCTCCCCAAAACCCCTGACACCCGGGTGTCTTGATTAAAAATCAAGAAATAAGCATGGGGGCTTCCCCATTTTCCACAAACGTAAAAAAAAAAAATGTCATGAATAAAGGGATAGAAATAGGTGTATCGTGTCTGTGAAACACAAATCGAATGTAAGAGTCACCTACACACCAGATCTCTGCCAGAAATTATTCCATGGAATTCTATTGAAGACATGAAGAACGGCAAGAGAGTAATCTCTACTGAGGGCATAAGACGTGTACAAAGGGATTGCAGATAGGTTAACTGAGTTGGGAAAAGGTGAAATTGTCTAAGTCTATGATTTCTTGTGCCCCATTCTGTTATTTGTTTCCCACAATACCAGGTCCTCAATGACCAGTCTCCACTATCTTTCCTGTCTCGTGGTCCACAGCTGGCCTGACTACAATCTTGTGATCAAATTTGCACATTAAAATAAGTGCCAGAGTTTGCTCCTCTAAGTGCACTTGGCTTGTTCAGACTGACGATCATGTATATATACAACAGTACACCCTATACAACACTCCCACGTTAAGTTAGTTTGTAGAAATAGGAAGGTTTGTCTGTGGAAAATTTGGAATTAAGTCTCAAATGAGTTTTGCGCCTGGACGTTTATTGGCCAGGCATAAACATAATTCAGGAGAATTATGATAAAGCTAGAAAATTCTTTGATTTAATTTAGTAAATTGGCAGAAAATGTCAAACACTGAATTGAACATTAAGCATGATGAAACAAGAAACAACCATGAATGATGACAATGACAAAGAACAGCAGCTTTCCAGGAGGGAAACAGAGCTATTTGGATCAGCCTTCTCAAGGAAAAGGTTGTTCACTGCATTTAACTTTTCATTAAGGTAAAAGCTGGATGTTATGTGAAGTTGAATGTGAACTGTATGTTTATCTTTGCTAAATCCATTGCACCCTGGATAGTGAATGTACCCCTGTAGGTGGAACCCAGTCTGAGGAATATTGAAGAATCAAGTACTCATTGTTGCTCTTCATGCTTGTTCATTAGATGTTACTCATCACGCCTATTCATTATGTGACATCAATGGCATCATTTGATGAATTAATGGTGTTTGTTGGTGCAGTCATGTTGAGCAAGATGCTTGAATAAGTTTGGGATCATGTGCTTGTTAAAATGTTGGTTAAACAGCCCACAATGATACAAATCTGATGTGAAAACAGTGAAAAGGGGAAATAGAGCAATAAACATCCTTTGTCATGTACAATGTATCTGTGATTTATTACTTAACAGGTACAGTATTATTAATGGACAGGTAAAAGTATATGAAAGATTTAGAGGGATATGGGCCAAATGCAGGCAGGTAGGACTAACGTAGATAGGGCATCTTGGTCGGCGTGATCGTTGGGACCAAGGGCCTGTCTCCATGCTGTATGACTCTTTAACTCTAAATAACTTGCAATTAACAGGTAACAATTTAGTAAACAGAATTTCTGATTGTTTCCATGCAATAATATCTTGCGTGCACGTAAATTAGGTCAGTGTTTCTCAACAACTGGAGCAGCAGAGCAGTTGCAGCAGAGATTTTGCCTGTCCGTCTTGCAACATTTAAGAAACAATTCGACAGGTACATGGTTAGGGATGTGGGATTTGGAGGGATGTGGGCCAAACATAGGCAGGTGGGACTGGTGTAGATGGGACATGTTGCTCAGTGTGAGCAAGTTGGGCCGATAGGGCTGTATGACTCTATATTAGATTTGATTAAATTTACGAAAATATAATTTAATAACACTTTATGAAAAAAGAGATACGTTACAAGTTTAAATTGTTAATAGAAAAAAACAACAGAAAACTTGTGCAACTCAGAGTAAATTTACATTCCAAATCAGGGCTGCTCCAATCAATTCAGATGTTTCATTGACAGGATTAAGGTGGGAGGAATCTGCGTAGATGAATTTGCATGGTTTGTGAGTGTCGCAGAAACATGTATTGGGAATATGTGGCTGGAGTGGAGCTTGGAATGTGGGCCAGGTTTACAGCCAGTGAGTAAATGTACTGATATATGCAGTTTACTTCAGGAATATATTGTGTGTAAAAGGTAAATCAATTTCCCCAAGTCTGAAATTTAAACCCGATTTGTGAAATTACAGGGTTATGAAGTTAGAGAGATTTTACGGTGTTGAGTTTGGTTTATGAGTTTGAGTTGAGTTTAGTTTATTGACACATGTGACAAGCATTGATCAAGATCGGCTAAAGAAACAGGAACAGGAGTCAGTGTTGCAGAGATTAACACAAACTAATGATCTTGTGGTTTAGGAGCCTTCAGGGAAGTTATCATAATGTATTAAAATTTCATATAATCATTGAAAATGATTTCTGAAACTAGGTTTTTAAAAGTAGACAAAGTAATTGTTGAAGGTATCTAAACTAGTCCTTTATAAACTATATTTATTGTTTGAGCAGCACAACTGTGCAAGTCCTGAAGGTTAAATAATAAATGTACAGAATACAACTGGGCGTAGACATCTATCTCTTAGCGCTTACAGATCTGAGCCGCTGGAATAGTGGTAAAACACATGGGTATCAGAGAAATCAAAGGTAGACACTCAAATGCTGGCACCGTAAAAGGACAGCCGCAGATGAGTCAGCAGTTTCTATGGAGAGAATGAATGAAAGAAGAATACGTTTATTGGCCAAGTATTCACATGAAAGGAATTTGCCTTGGTGCAACGTTTCGGGTCGAAACCCTTCGAAAACAAAGGGGAGACGAGGGTGAGGCCAGGCCCCAACAACAACGTTTGGTGAAGTGATTTATAAACGGTCAAACTACATTCGAGCAGGGGCCATTAGACCCGGCCCGTTATACTCTGAGAAAGCTGCCGCACACTCACTTGTGGGGAGGCTTGAAGGTGTCACGAGTTTGACCGACATACTCTGAAGAACCTTGTCAACGGTTTGCGGCCCCCCCCTAGCAATTTCCGGGGCTCCATGAGATGCTGCTGCACGTGGGGTTGAAGCAAGCTTTGCTGTGGGTCTTCGACGTGTGTGGGGAGGCTGGCGCGCGTCACGAGTATGGGGGCGTTAGCGAGGGTCACGTGCGGGGGGGCTGACGTGGGATACGTTGGGGTCTGAAGTGAGTTACGTTAGGGGGAGGGGTTGACGTAATCACGTGGGGGAGGGACTAGCGTGATCACGTTGGGGGGGGGTGTGCGTGTGCGCCGGCGTTGTCACGTGCAAAGATCCTACACCTTTGGTCACGTGTGCGCGGGGTCACGTGTGGTCGAGGCCTGCTCTCCCCGGGTCAGCCTGTCCTTTGGCGGCGCCGACATGGGGCTCGACGGCTACTGGGACTCGGCCGATGGCGACCAGTGTCCGGCCAAAACCTGGCAGGCCACGCGGCTCGGGGCTGGCCTCGGTAGGTACGGGCCCAGGCAGTGGCGGCGTGAGGCGAGTCAGAGGATGTACAAGGGCAAGGACAAGGGCAGGGAGAGGGGGGGAGAGAGGGAGGTGGAGGGGGCCGAGGACGGAGAAGAAGAAGAAGAGGGTGGGAGGAGGAAGAGGGAGGGAGCAAAGATCACATAGAGCTCTATGATCTTTGGGAGGGAGAGAGAGACGGAGGAGTGGAAAGGGAGGAGCAGGAAGAAGAGGAGAGAAGGGGGAAGAGATGGAGAAAGGAAGAGGGAAGGAGAGACAGAGGGAGAAGGAGGAAGAGAGGGGGAAGAGAGGGGGAAGGAGAGACAGGGAGAAGGAGGAAGAGAGGAGGAGAGACAGGGAGAAGGAGGAAGAGAGGGGGAAGGAGAGACAGGGAGAAGGAGGAAGAGAGGAGGAGAGACAGGGAGAAGGAGGAAGAGAGGGAGAAGGAGGAAGAGGGAAGGAGAGACAGAGGGAGAAGGAGGAAGAGGGAAGGAGAGAGGGAGGAAGAGAGAGAGGAGAGGAGAGGGAAGCTTGCTGCTGAAGCGTGTTATTTGTTTAGCAGCAAAACGCAGTGATTTGGGAATATATTGGTTTGCTAAATATGTCCTTGCTGGTAATTCACCTATTTTGATGCATGCAAATCTCAGTGCACAGAATGTCAAAAGCAAGGTTAATATCAGCTTACACTACAATACGTTTTTTGAGTTCAATTAATTAATTCTCACTGAAAGATGTCGGGTGGAATGAAGTGAACTCGGAATTATGTTGTATCGTAGTTAGAAGGAAACTTTGGTGATAAACGCCGATACTTTGGTTATTTCGATCATAAGTGATAGGAGTAGAATTCAGTCAATCACTCCCTCCTAACCCCATTCTCCTGCTTTCTCCCCATAACCTCTGGTACCTGCACTAATCAAGAATCTATCTTTCTCTGCCGTAAAAATATCCATTGACTTGGCCTCCACAGCCTTCTGTGGCAAAGAATTCCACAGATTCACCACCCTCTGACTGAAGTAATTTCTCCTCATCTCCTTCCTAAAATAATGTGTTGGCCACAACCATTGTGCTGCCTACATTCGCTCTGGCTGAAGAAAGTGAGTGATAAAGTGGCACTCTAAATCAACAAGTAGAATACAAACGACAACCTGCCACTTAAATAGGTCTGTCCCAGGAGGGTAAAAGGCAGTTGTTAATAGCATCCAAGCCCCCAAATCATATTAACCGCTAAAACCTGGAGCATGAGGGACTATTTCAGGAGCACAGGAAACGTTAACACTGACACATATTTAGTGTGACATAGTGCACCATACTAGAATGTTACTTGATTTCATTTCCATTCATTGGATTCATCCCAAAGTCATCAACTGCATGTACCTGACTTAAACTCTGACACTCTCTCACACCAATTATTTACTCGCCATTACCACACATTACGCCTATACTTTGTTTTGTTAGTTCGATCATAATGTCATAAGTGATAGGAGTAAAATTAGGCCATTCGGCCCATCAAGTCTACTCTGCCATTCAATCATGGCTGATCTAATTCTCCCTCCTAACTCCATTTTCCTGCCTTCTCATACAGTATATTTTTTTTCTTCTCTTTGTTGCACAGACAATTTAATGGACCATCCAAGAATTTTATTTGAGGAGAAAATAAAACTTAAAAGCTATATTGTTTTGGATATTATCACAGATAGGTTGTGAGAGATATTTATATCCTGTGGAATCAGGTTTAGTTTAGAGATACGGCCTGAAAACAGGCCCTTTGGCCCACCGAGTCAGCACCGGGCAGCGATCACCCTGCACACCAGCACTGTCCTACATACACACATTAGGGGCAATTTACAATTTTCACCAAAGCCAATTAACCGACAAACCTGTACATCTTTGGAGTGCGGGAGGAAACCGGAGCATCCAGAGAAAAGCCATGTGGTCTCAGGGAGAAGGTACAAACTCTGTACAGACAGCACACATGTAGTCAGGATTGAACCCGGGTCTTTGCCGCTCTGATTATTTTAATTCAGGTTTTCTGAGACCAATTGCTGTTAAAGTTGAAACTCTCAGGCAGTCTTACAGAATGACAAACTTTGATGTGATTATTTTTTCAGGTCTTGTTGGTTCAGCGTATCATATTGTTGCAATGCCTCCGACAAATGCCATTGATGCCATTCAACGAGGAGTCAATGGCACCTTGACAATGGGTAAGAACATTTTTTGATGTGATACATACTAGGTTAAATATTATTTTACGAAGACAAATGCTTTACTCAGTTTGTTTCCTGAAAATCACATTTTATTGCTTTAGTAATAACTCCAAATTCATTTGTTTGGTTTTCAGCTACAGTTGGTGCAATTTTTGGAATAACTACCTGCTTAACTGCACATTTCCGAGACACCAACGATGATCCATTGAATTATTTCATTGGTGGTTGTGCCTCGGGAATCTTTCTCGGAGTACGAGGTGAGTTCAATGGTGCTTCAATCCTTTGCGAAATTTCCAGTATAGCTTTAAAAAAAATTTCAAAACTACCTTCATCCAAGTTATTTTTAAGAAGGAACTGCAGATGCTGGAAAAATCGGAAGTCTCGACCCAAAACGTCACCTATTCCTTCGCTCCATAGATGCTGCTTCACCCGCTGAGTTTCTCCAGCATTTTTATCTACCTTCGATTTTCCGGAAGGGTCTCGACCCGAAACGTCACCTATTCCTTCACTCCATAGATGCTGCCTCACCCGCTGAATTTCCGGAAGGGTCTCAATCCGAAACGTCACCTATTCCTTTGCTCCATAGATGCTGCCTCACCCGCTGAGTTTCTCCAGCATTTTTATCTACGTTATAGTGGGATTAGCTTTAATGTAGTCTAGTCGTACACCACCATCTAAATTGGAGAATCCTAATTGCTGCTTATTTCAGGGGATGCTGGTGAACACAGAAGATTTTGCCACAAACCTCAGCATAATACAATTTGCGCTGGTCCTCACTCGGACAATGGAGGAGGCCCAGGACCAGAAAAGTCAGTGGGAATGGGAGGGGGAGTTAAAGTGTTTAGCAACCAGTAATTTAGCAATTGGAGGAACAGCTCCTCATATTTCGCTTGGGCAGCTTACACCCCAGCGGTATGAATATTGACCTCTAACTTCAAGTAACCCTTGCTTTCCCTCTCCCTCCATCACTCCCCCTTTCCAGGTCCCCGACCAGTCTGACTGTCCCTAATTTATCTGTTTGCTTAGTTGTTACTTTCTCCCAGCTAGCATTGATCTATTGTACATTTTCCTTGATCTCCACGCCCTTTGATGTCTCGTTCTCACACCTTAAACTTCCTTATCTCTGTATCTCCCCCTCCCCTGACTCTCAGTCTGAAGAAGAGTCTCGACCCGAAATGGGGAAGTAGCTATTCCTGAACCTGGACGTTGCAGTCTTCAGGCTCCTGTACCTTCTACCATGAAGGTAGCGGGAGATGAGTGTGTATCCAGGATGGTGTGGGTCCTTGATGATGCTGCCAGCCTTTTTGAGGCATTCTCCTACCTTCTCCCCATAACCCCTGACACCAATACTAATCAAGAATCTGTCTATCCATTGACTTGACCTCCACAGCCTTCTGTGGCAAATAATTCCCTAGATTCACCAGTATTATTGAATGCTGATGTTTCCACACTTGATACATTCACTGTTACAGATTGTGAGCAGCATGGAGTCTCCATCATGTCTCCCTCCAATTCCACGTGCTTTAATTTTGTTGAATCATCTCTTTTCTACATCATAAATCATTCATTTTGATCCAACATTATTTTAAACATCTTTTGTGATGTAGCTGTGGCTAAGATTTTCCTGTTATGTTTTTGTGCCTGGGAAAGATATACATCTGTTGTAAGCAACTGACATTTTTTATAAAAAGACACAAAATGCTGGAGTAACTCCTCGGGATAGGCAGCATCTCTGGAGAGAAGGAATGGGTGATGTTTCGGGTCGAGGCCCTTCTTCAGGTATGAAGAAGAGTCTCGACCCGAAACCTCACCCATTCCTTTTCTCCAACTATGCTGTCTGTCCCGCTGAGTTACTCCAGCTTTTTGTGTCTATCTTCGGTTTAAACCAGCATCTGCAGTTCCTTCCTACACATCTCTTGGTCAACCTGTCCAAATCAATGTCTCTGCTAAGTGCGTGTTAGTTGAGGTGTTTGCTAGGTTACAGTAGTGACGACACTGTAAATATAATTGGATTTGTTGTTCTTTGGGGTATATTGAAGTAATGATAAACATTTTATAAATACACACTTATTAACGACGCAGTGACTGTGTTATTTATGGGTGCTGCCGCATCTCATGAGAAAAAGGTTGGGTGACGTTTCGAGTCGGGACCTTTCTTCAGACTGTGACCCGAAATGCCATCCATCCTTTTTCCAGAGATGCTGCCTGACCTGCAGTTACTACAGGATTTGTGCCTATCTTTGGTGTAAACCAGCCTCTGTACTTATTCTGGATGCTGCTGTTCCCACTGCTGGCCACTAGATAGCAGCAGATGTTGCTCTGAAAACGTTACACTCGAATATAATGGGCTCTCAAGTTTATTTGACGCCTTGAGAATTTTTTAAAAAGTACAATTTTAAAACTATGCTGATTTTTTTTTTTGTATTAAATAATGTTTTGCATACGCATCAAAGCAATGGTCTCTTTTTGCCTAGGTACTGCTGTTTGCAGGTACACAAAATTGCTGGAGAAATTCAGCGGGTGCAGCAGCATTTATGGAGCGAAGGAAATAGGCAACGTTTCGGGCCGAAACGCTTATGGGTTTCGGCCCGAAACGCTTACGGGTTTCGGCCCGAAACGCTGCCTATTTCCTTCAGGGTTTCGGCTCGAAACGTTGCCTATTTCCTTCAGGGTTTCGGCCAGAAACGTTGCCTATTTCCTTCAGGGTTTCGGCCAGAAATATTGCCTATTTCCTTCAGGGTTTCGGCCCGAAACGTCGCCTATTTCCTTCGCTCCATAGATGCTGCTGCACCCGCTGAGTTTCTCCAGCAATTTTGTGTACCTTTGATCTTCCAGCATCTGCAGTTCCTTCTTGACCATACTGCTATTTGCCGTTTGGTGTCACAGGTTTGAAGTATCAGTTGATCTCCATATTAGTTTTTAGTTTTTGTTTAGTTTTAGAGATACAGCGCAGAAACGGGACCTTCGGTCCACCGAACCCACGCCAACCAACGATCCCCGCATCCTAGCACTATCGTACACACACACACTAGGCTCAATTTACAATTATACTAAGCCATTTAACCTACAAGCCTGCATGTCTGTGGAGAGTGGGAGGAAACCGGAGCACCCAGGGAAAACCCACGCAGGTCACGGTTGTACAAACTCCATACAGGCAGAAGTCGTAGTCAGGATCAAACTCGGGTCTCTGGTTGCCACCTCGTTCTGCCAACGACATCGCGGGGTGACGCAAGCCTGTTTGGCCGTGAGTTGTCACCCAAAGAGTCGTACCTTTGTCTGGTCGCCGCTGGATTTTCAACATTTTGAACATTTTCGGCGACCTACTATGACGGGTGCCGGCAAGTCGCCGAAAAAAATTGCGTGAGTGGGAAGGGCCCTTTATGGAGCGCACTGTTACAGCATTAATAAACTGCTTTGTCATTCCTCCACAGCTCACAGCTACATGACTGGCACAGCAGCCTGTCTGTGTCTAGGTGCTGTTGCATCTCTCACAAAGATGGGCAAGATGGAAGGCTGGCGTTTATCTGGACCTCCCAAACTTTGAAAGCAGCTGAAGCAGCCTCAAACTTGTAATATAATATTTCTTGTCCATTAAAAAGAATGTCAATTCTGCTCTAGTGTTTCCTCGTGGTGGCAGTCCTAGCACTTCACTGACTTCTGGGTGAAGGAATTCCCTTCGCAGCTCAGTCCTGAGCATCTGATCCCTGAATTTGAGACTGTCTTCTGAGGCTCAGGAGACATCCAGCAGGGAAATTCATCCATGTCTCTATCCTGTAAATCTCTGCCAGGATTTTGTATGTTTTAATGAGGTTGATTCTCATACTCCTGGAGTTGGAAGTTATGATCTCCATAATCTTTCCTTGCACACCAGTCCTCCCATAACGTGAATCAGTATGGGATACCTTTGTTGCATTCCAACATTCTATCGGAACAAATGTTTCCTCTAAGGTAGAGAAGCCAAACAGGCACATAAGGTCTTCCCAGGCTCATAAGTAATCTCACCACTCTCCCATCGACTTTTACTCAAAACTACTTTTACTAAATTACTCAATTCTTTATTAAAGAGATTACTCCGTCAGCTGTAAACTTTATGTGCCATCAAAACTGTGTGTCACAGCTAATAATAATTCAGGCTAAATATTTTTGCGATGTGAACTTTAATGGCTAAATTTAGAAAACTTGCCATGACAAACACTGATATCATTCAAAAGCAAATTTTGCAAAAAAACAAAAAATAAAATCTGATATACTTAGCCAGTCGGGTAGCATCTATGAGGGAAGAAAGGGTTAATATTTCAGATTTTTATATTTTTAAATATGAAGTTTTAAATAGCAGAGAAAGTGGGGAAGAGAGGAGAGAATAAAAATGAAACTGCTTGGCTGGATATCAGGAGAACGAGATACAAATGGTAGAGATGGTGCTAAGTTTGGTCAAGATCAGTTAATAACAAACGCTTACTCTGCAGGATGTGTAACGAGATGGCAAGTGAAGTCTAAAATGCAAGGCAAGAGGAGTGAAGTGGCTTGTACATGATGCGTACACACAGTCGCTCAAAGATTGTTCGAGGCAGCATTGAAAAGGATGAGGTAAATATACAATTAGTTCAGTCATCATACTTCCTGGGCGGCACGGTGTCACAGTGGTAGAGTTGCTGCCTCACAGCGCCAGAGACCTGGGTTTGATCCTGACTACGTGTGCTGTCTGTACGAAGTTTGTACGTTCTCCATGTGATGGCGTGGGTTTTCTCCGGGTGCTCCGGTTTCCTCCCACATCCCAAAGACGTACAGGTTTGTAGGTTAATTGGCTTCAGGAAATTGTCCAGCGTGTAGGATAGATCTAGTGTAGAAATAACATTGAGGAAAGAACACGCTGACTTGTTCTTGGCGTGTACGATAGAACGGTCGCGCAGCGGTGGAGTTGCTGCCTTACAGCGCTTTCAGTACCAGAGACCCGTGTTCAATCCCGACTATGGGTGCTGTCTGTACGGAGTTTGTACGTTCTCCCCATGACCGCGTGGGTTTTCTCCGGGACCTTCGGTTTTCTCCCACATTCCAAAGACGCACAGGTTTGTAGGTTAATTGGCTTGGTGTAAATGTAAAAATTGTCCCTAGCGTGCGTAGGGTATTGTTAGTGTGCGGGGATTGCTGGTCGGCACGGACTCAGTGGGCCAAAGGGCCTGTTTCCGCGTGGTATCTGTAAACTAAAATCTAAACTAGTGTACGGGTGATTGCTGGTGTACGAGCCAGTGTGGATTCCATGGGCCAAAGTGCCTGTTTCTATGCTGTATCTCTAAAATCAACTAAACTAAATTAGCAGCTTACTGAGCAATTGGCAGGATATTGCCAATCTGCACCAACAGCTGATGGAATTCTGTGCATTTTGATCACCAGGCGGAAATGTATCTGTATGCATAATTCTCAAATAGCTGGTCAATTTTCATGGCCATCTGGATTTTGACATTCTCTCATGCCCCTAAACAAGACAGCATTGTGCAGCAGTGTTTAGAAATAGGATGAATCTGTCAGATCATGCCAACTAATTCTCTGGAAGTCGGTGAAGAAGATTTCACCTCATAAATATTGCAGTTATAAAATCTGCTTATCCTCGTCTTGATTGTAATCTTTTGCTGACTGGATAGCATGCAACAAAAAGGTTTTCGCTGCACCTCGGTACCCATGACAATAAACTAAACTAAATAACTAATATTAGCATTGCAATGAGGTACGAATGTTTCTAACTATGTTCCTCAAAAATTACATGTAAAAAAATATATATAATAATTGTTTCATTGCATTTCTTGCTGTAACAGGATGGAATTGCTGAGTTGCTCAAACTTTTTGTCTGTCTTGTCTGTTATATCTGCTGGATATTTTCTAATTACAAATGTCCACAATTTGGGAAGATGACCCGTGAGAAGAAAGCAGAGGCAAACTGAGATGTGTAACGGTAGATGCAGGATGCTTCAGTTGAATAATGTTAAGCTCAATGGGGACATTGTGGTGTAGTGGTTGAGCTACTGCCTAACAGCGCCAGACACCCAGGTTCAATTCTGACTACGGGTGCTTGTCTGTACAGAGTTAGTATAGAAACATAGAAAGCAGGTGCAGGAGTAGGCCGTTTGGCCCTTCGAGCCAGCACTGGCATTCAATATGATCATGGCTGATCATCCAGAATCAGGACCCCGTTCCTGCTTCCTCCCCATATCCTTTGATTCCGTTAGGCCTAAGACCTATATCTACTCTCTCTTGAAAACATCCAGTGAATTGGCCTCCACAGCCTTCTGTGGCAGAGTTCTACAGATTCACAACTCTCTGGGTGAAAACGTTTTTCCTCATCTCAATCCTAATTGGCCTACCCCTTATTTTTAAACTGTGACCCTGGGTTCTGGACTCTCCCAACATCGGGAACATTTTTCCTGCATCTAGCCTGTCCAATCCTTAAGAATTTTATATGTTCCTGTAAGATCCCCTCTCATTCTTCTAAATTCCCCGTACGTCCTCCCCGTGACTGCATGGGTTTTCTCGGAGATCTTCCGTTTCCTCCCATATCCCAAATTCCTACAGGTTTGTAGGTTAAATGGCTTGGTATAATTGTATAAATGTAAAATTGGCCTGAGTGTGTGTAGGCTAGTGTTAATGTGCGGGGATCGCTGGTCGGCGCGGACTCGGTGGGCCGAAGGGCCCGTTTCGGCGCTGTATCTCTGATTTAAACTAAACTCTGATCAGAGTGACACTGCTGGTGTGCTCTGAATTCTAGTACTAAACTGTGTGTTCTGACATTGCTACTGAGTGTGGATGGTATTCCAAAGAGCAGCTGTAATATGAGGCTGCAAAGATCCCTAGAAAAGCAAAGATCCCAGGAAAAGTCAATTTTCTTGGGATCTTTGCCCTTCATCCATTTGGTTGAGTTGAGGCTTTCAAAATATTCCCTCCTTAAAATGTTGCAATAAAGAATGAGTGAAACACAAATATCTAGCACATTGAATGGCGGTGCTGGCTCGAAGGGCCGAATGGCCTACTCCTGCACCTATTGTCTATTGTCAATCATGTCTCACAATTCGGTTCCATTATTTGGTTCTGCTTCTGATATCACCAATTCTTTAGATGTAGTCAAGTAAAAATCAAATCTATTTGTCACATGCACCGTCTAAGGTGCAGTGAAATGAATTTGCCAGCAGCGATACAGTTTTAAAAAAAAAGAACACACAATACACAATAGAATTTAACGTAAGCATCCACCACCGCATTCTTCACTGTGGTGGAAGGCAACAAAGTTCAGTCAGTCCTCCTCCAGGTAATTAGGGTCTTTGGATTCTTTTCTGTTTAACATTAGTTTAAATGTTATTTTATTTGGCTCTGCATTTTCTATTTCTAAATGTCGTTCCCGTAAATCCTAATTTTCTTGTTGGACAGTATCTCTGTTTGTTCAAACATCTTGCACAAGAAAGTCACCAAGGCTGGTCTTACCACCACGTGGGCCAAAGTGCTCTGTATCTCCAAACTGAATTGAACTAAAAATCCACAGCCAGTCATTTTCATGCAGGTTAAGGGAATTCGATTTTTTAATTCAATCTGAAGAAGGGTCTCGACCCGAAACATCACCCCTTCCTTATCTCCAGAGATACCTCATAAGTGAAAACCACAACTTTTCTTATGAATTATCCTTTAGAACCATCCATTATTTGCTCAACCGCAACTTTGACTGATTCATGCTCACATTGAATGGCGGTGCTGGCTGGAAGGGCCGAATGGCCTACTCCTGCATCTATTGTCTATTATAGTAACTATCTTCCATGGGAGAGGGGAGTTCTGTAACACCCACTCTCACTGCTCCTCTGATTCCTCCTGCACTTCACATTTTAACCCGATCACATCTTCAGAGCCAACAATGGACCATTGTGGGCTCCACTTTCCTTGGTCATCGGTGCTAGCTCTGGTTCGTTCTGAAACTTTTCATGCCTCTAGTTTCCGTCTCTGTCTGAAGAAGGGTCTGGACCCGAAACGTCACCTATTCCTTTTTTCCAGAGATGCTGCCTGTCCCACTGAGTTACTCTGGCATTTTGAGTCTATCTTCAGCTTGAAAACCAGTATCTGCAGTTCCTTCCTACACATGAAAGTTATCTAGTAGGATTGATAGGAGGATGACTTATAAGGTAAAAGTTTAAGTAGGACTGTCAGTAGGAATGACGGTAGGATTCTTGCAAGAAGCACCTGGGCTGTGTTGTCTTAAGAGATGGATTTAGTTTTAGATTCAGAGAATCTGCATGACAAGGTAAAAGTCACTATTTACCAATATTCAGTTGGAAATTCCACCCAGCATGATGTTACATGATGTTACAATTAGACATTAGACAATAGGTGCAGGAGTAGGCCATTTGGCCCTTCGAGCCAGCACCACTATTCAATGTGATCATGGCTGATCATCCCCGATCAGTACCCTGTTCCTGCCTTCTCCCCATATTCCCTGACTCTGCTATGTTTAAGAGCCCTATCTAGCTCTCTCTTGAAAGCATCCAGGGAACCAGCCTCCACCGCCCTCTGAGGCAGAGAATTCCACAGACTCACAACTCTATGTGTGAAAAAGATTGTCCTCATCTCCATTCCAAATGGCTTACCCCTTATTCTTAAACCGTGGCCCCTGGTTCTGGACTCCCCCAACATCGAGAACATGTTTCCTGCCTCTAGCGTGTCCAAACCCTTAATAACCTTATACGTTTCAATAAGATACCCTCTCATCCTTCTAAATTCCATAGTGTACAAGCCCAGCTTGTTTTCATGTTGTAATCTTCTGAAGCATGTCATAATCTTCATGTTCAACCGATACTGTGGACTTTGAGTTTTGGCATTGTGGCCCGGAGTAGCTATGGAGGGAGTTCAGTTTTTGATGTGTTGTAGACTTAAAAGCAGTTGCCATGGTGTTTTTTTTTTCCCGAACACAATGTGAGAACATCTCTGGTTGCTCATCGAAGCTGACAGCAGAATAATTACATCTGCTTCTAGATTAACAAACATCTGACTCAAGTGCTAATTCCAAAGACCCACATCACCTCCTATTGCTCCTTCTCTCGACAATCATTGATCCAAGCATAATATTAATATAATATTAATATAAAATCCTGACAAAACTCCCAAGGTTGGACGTCTCCTACGCTCTCCGGTATTAATCATAGTTGACTGATTGTCTGCCAGCCGTTATCACCAGATAGTCCAATGCATATGATGCTGAGCCAGATCTGTGTGTTTGCTCAGAGGTTAGCGATGTTTTGTCTCTGACTACAAAGGTATAAAATGTCCAAATTTGACAGTTAGCTCAGCGAATTTGCAGGAATTTTAGCCTTTTCTTGGCAAACCTCGTTGATTTATAGAGATGATCATTAAAGTTTGCAAGCTTGGTTCTGATGGTCACAATTAACAGACTGGGTTGGAATTTGAATCGGGGTTGGAATTTGCACCCATTTGTGGACGAGATGTGGAGAAAATACCGAGATTTCTATCCAGTCCAAAACCACAACAAACAGGCTGAGGATCAATGAATGGAAAGAGTTTGACATGACACGAGTGTAGAAGTTGGCGAGGTCATGTTGCAGTCGTATAAGACGTTGGTGAGGCCGCATTTAGAATATTGTGTTCAGTTCTGGGCACCGTGTTATAGGAAAGGTGTTGTCAAGCTTGAAAGGGTTCAGAGAAGATTTACGAGGATGTTGCCAGGACTAGACTGGGACCTCTATTCCTTGGAGCAAAGGAGGATGAGGGGTGATCTTATAGAGGTGTATAAAATCGTGAGAGGAATAGATCATGCAGATGCACAGAGTCTCTTGCCCAGGTGAATCGAGGACCAGGCGACATAGGTTTCAGGTGAAGGGGAAAATATTTAATAGGAATCTGAGGGGTAACATTTTCACACAAAGGGTGAGGTGGTTGAGGCTGGGACTATCCCAAAACGTTTAAGGAACAGTCAGACAGGTACATGGATAGGACAGGTGTGGAGGGATATGGACCAAACGTTGGCGGGTGGGACTGGTGTAGCTGGGGCATGTTGGCAAGTTGGGATGAAGGGCCTGTTTCCACGTTGTATGACTGACTAAAAAGGAGGGAATATCCAGTTTTATCCTGGTTTGTTCACATCTTTAGATTTAGATTGGGTAATAATATTGGCCGCACCACCACTGGGGAAGCAGAGGAGATAAATCACTGCTGATCAAGCGGTCCCTCTCGGACTCTGTGGGAGTACAGCCTTTAGATAAGGGTGGACTAGGGCCCAGCTGTGATTCCTTTCTCCCAGTGCATGAGGAATGGTCACTTGTGGGACCACAACACTGAAAGACTCTGCACTGTAGAGGAGGCCAGAGAGAGTGTTGGTTTCTTTTTTACGGTGCAGTCTGTTCCTGTGGCCTTGATGAGCTTTGAGCGGCGAGTAACGTTAAACCGAACAGCGCGGCTTAACAGCGGCTTTGACGAATCCCGATGAAATCAAATTTGTTCGATCGTTAGCACAGATTGAATGTTTTTGTGCGAGGACAAACAAGCACTGGAGCATTCCTGGAATTCTGTGAGCTTTGTCTAAGTGCTTCCAGAGCTTTGACTCATGGAGCACCTGGGCCTAATAATGGTTCCCTCTATACCCCCTTCAGCAGTCTCATTTCCTGTCTCTCAGTGAGGCACAGGGGCCGACCGCACAGAACAGGCGCTGATCGCTGAGACCCGACATGACATGCACCGCACGTATCACCCGACCTGTGGGGAAATCCGCGGCCAATGTGGAAACATGTTTTTGTTATTGAGAAACCAGTGAGAGCTGAGTGTTTTGGTGCTGGACGATAGCAAAGCGGAGTAAAATAAGAAATTAAAAGAACACAGATGCACTGTACAGAGAGGCAGAAGTCGTTTTGAAGAAAGATCTAAGAAAGATCATAGAAAATAGGTGCAGGAGTAGGCCATTCGGCCCTTCGAGCCAGCAATGTCATTCATGGCTGATCATTCAAAATCAGTACCCCATTCCTGCCTTCTCCCCCATATCCATGGATTTCCTTATCCCTAAGAGCTTGGAACCATATCAAGTTGGAATACTAAACTGTTAAAAGCGTAGACAATAGGTGCAGGAGTTGGCCATTCGGCCCTTCGAGCCAGCACCTAGAACCAGCACCGTAGAGTAGTCATACTGAATGCCTTACAGGCACTGGGCCTGTCCTCGCTGGAGTTTAGAAGGATGACGGGGCACCTCATTGAAACTTACCGACTAGTGAAAGGCCTGGATGGAGTGGATGCATGGAACGAACTGCTGGAGTTGGTAGTTGAGGCAACTACCATTGCAAAGTTCAAGAAACAGTTAGACAGGTTTGGAGTGATATGGACCAAGCGCAGGCAGGTGGGATGTGTAGATGGGACAAGTTGGTCAGTGTGGACAAGTTGGGCTGAAGAGCCTGTTTCCATGCTGTATGTCTATGAATCTGACTGAAGAAATTCCTTCCTCTTTTCTAAAGGTACATCCTTTTACTCTGAGGCAGGCAATGTGTTCATTTGTTCTAATGATGCCATCCTTGAGTGGTATCAATATTTCTTCTGCTGGCCTCTCTGTGAAGCAACTGTGACATTTAATGTTTTATATGAAGCTTCACAGAGCACCGTGCCGTCTTATCCTTTCTAAACGTTCTCAATCATCTGGTTTGCATGCAGTTGTGAAACTAGGCATTCGAAAAGGCTGCATTGAAGTTGTTTCAAAGCCAAAGAGATCACGATCGGACTCTTTTATCCCAGAGGGTTACGAGTCTTTGGAATTTGCAGCCAGCGAGTCAAGGATGCTGACTCGTTTAGTACATTTAAGGCCGTGACGGGCAGATTCTTGGACTGTAGTGAGGATCAGGATTGTGGGAATCAGGCAAGGACACAGAGCTGAGCCCAATGGCAAAATCAATCATGGCCATATTGAAAGGCGGAGGGTGCTTGAGGGGGGAGAAGGGATTACTCCTTCCGCTATTTCTAATCTTCTAATGTTATTAAAATATCCACAGTGTGGTTGGGTCATGGATGGAGGTTGGTTGCTGTCTGGTCATTCTCTCCACTTTAGTCTTTAGAGATAGACCACAGAAAGCCCAGCGTTTATATCAAGCTTTAAAAATCACAGTCGCTTCACAAAAGTGCCCTTTGGCCAACCAAATCCGCGCCGACCTGCACAATAGGGGCAATTTACCAAAGACAATTAGCCTACAAACCTGTACGTCTTTAGGGTGTGGGAGGAAACTGGAGCACTAGGGAGAACGTCCAAACTCCGTACAGACAGCGCCCGTAGTCAGGATCGCGCAGGGGCAATGATTTGCAGCACACGGTGTCCGCTGTGTGGGGAACCTGCTTTGATTTTAGAGATTTTCTTTTGCCAGTTTAATAACTAGATTCCCACGGAAACATTGAAAGCCGAGGGGATGAATGCTTGTTCCTGATCCAAACACCAATGGCTTAGTCCTCTGCTGTAACGCTGTATAAAGGGCCAGTCCCACGTGGCGATTTTTTTCGGCGACTGCTGGCGACATATTAGGGTCGCCAAAAGATTTTGAACATTTCAAAATCCAGCGGCGACAAAAAAAATGTTGTGACACCGCGCGTCAATACGTCATCACGCTGCGTTGCTGCAGTGTCATACGTCACGCCGTGTATTTTTCAGTCATTAATGCAGTGGCAGTCGCCGAAAAAATCACCAAGTGGGAACTTCAGCAAGTCAGGCGTAACGTATCTGAAGAGAGCCCATCTTAACCCGACCAGGTGTTGCTCTGCTTTGTGAGTGCAGCTCAGTCTCATCCCTGTGTGTGTTGTAGATGCTGGTTAACACCACAGATCGACTGTAGCCAATTGCTGGAGTAAGGCGGCATCTCTGGAGAAAAGGAATAGGTGACGTTTCAGGTCAAGACCTGAAGAAGGGTCTCGATCCGAAACGTCACGCATTCCTTCTCTCCAGAGATGCTGCCTGTCCGGCTGAGTTACTCCAGCTTTTTGTGTCTATCTTTGGTTTAAATCAGCATCTGCAGTTCCTTCCTATCAATATATTCTGTTCTGCCTGGCTGTTCTTCTATTTGCAAACCCTTCTGTGCTCTACCACCTCCTTGGTCTCCTGTTCCCTACCTGTTCTGTCTTCTGTGGAGGCCGATTCTCTCCAGAGATGCTGCCTGTCCCGCTGAGTTACTCCAGCATTTTGTGTTTATCTAGACTTTCTGCTGCTTGTAGATATGTCCCTTATAGAGTCTAGAGACTGATTTGGCTGTGAAAACAGTGTACATAGTTTTATGTTTCAGGCTTGAATCCATTTAACTTAAAATTAAAACAATAAGCATAATTTTATATTAAACTATTAATTTCCATTACATACAGATAACACGCTGCCCAAGGACTAGTAGGACTAAGTGTTATTATCATTATGTTCTTTTACTGCTCTAATCTATTTTGCAAAGGAGGCTTATTAGATATCAGCATTTCACCACGACAAGCTGTTTCAGATATCCCAGCTGAAATGTATTAAAGTTAAGGCAAGAGCTTGCTTTAATAAGATGGAAATTGCTTTATTGAGATAGTTTTGATTTTAAATGTGTCGGATGGAACTAGTTTACACCAAAGATAGACACAAAATGCTGGAGTAACTCAGCGAGGACATGCGCCTTCTCTGGAGAGAAGGAATGGGTGACGTTTTGGGTCGAGACCCTTTTTCAGACTGAGAGTCGGGAGAGGGAGACACAGAGATAAAGATCACACCTTACACTTCCTTATCTATGTGTGTCTCTCTCTCCCGACTCTCAGTCTGTGGAAGGTTCTCGACCTGAAACGTCACCTATTCCTTCTATGCAGAAATGAAAAGGTACAGAAGTGTGAAAACGCACACCTCCAGATTCAGGGACAGTTTTTTCCCAGCTGTTATCAGGCAACTGAACCATCCCAGCACAACCAGAGAGCAGTGCTGAACTACTATCTATCTCAATGGAAACCCTTGGACAATCTTTGACTAAATTATCCTTGATCGGACATTAAAGGTACACAAAAATGCTGGAGAAACTCAGCGGGTGCAGCAGCATCTATGGAGCGAAGGAATTTGGTAACGTTTCGGGCCGAAACCCTTCTTCAGACTGATAGGGGGTGGCGGGGAGAAGGAAGGAAAAAGGAGGAGGAGGAGCCCGAGGGCTGGGGGATGGGAGGAGACAGCAAGGGCTAACAAAATTGGGAGAATTCAATGTTCATGCCCGCAGGATGCAGACTCCCCAAGCGGAATATTTATCGGACATTGCTGGCTTTACCTTGCATTAAACATTATACTTTATCGTGTATCTGTACACTCTGAAAGGCTCGATTGTAATCATGTGTTGTCTTTCTGCTGACAGGATAGCACGCAACAAAAGCTTTTCACTGTACCTCGGTACACGTGACAACCATAAACTAAACTACGTTCCAAAACTAAGTTGGGCCGAAGGGCCTGTTTTCATGCTGTCTCTTCTGCATGCTTCTCTCCATGACTCAGTTGGTGTTGAGCTGTGGTGCTTCCAGCAGTATGCTGTATGCTGGTCCAAGGAAAGATGATTTATAGCTCAAATACTTGGCGATACTTGGTGAATTCAATGGGAGCCAAAGGTTGTTAACATCAAAGCTCCCCCCCACCACCACCACCACCAGCCCCATGCATGCTACCCCCTCCCATAAAGAACCACATCACAAACAGGGGCGTAGTACTTGACTCGGTGACCCTCACTAACCACAAAAACCAACAGCAATCAACACAAACATTCAAAAGGCCATTGCTCAATAGTAGTTCAGAAGTGATAGGAGCCATTCGGCCCATCAAGTCTACTCCGCCATTCAATCGTGGCTGATCTATCTCTCCCTCCCAAACCCCATTCACCCCATAACCTCTGACACCCACACCCATCAAGAATCCACTATCTATCTCTGCCTTAAAAATACCCGTGGACTTGGCCTCCACAGCCTTCTGTGGCGATGAATCCCACTGGAGAGTGTGGAGTGAGGAATTAATTCTTGGCTCTGGTACCGACCCTGTGGATCATCTTCAGCCAGCAATTATACAGCTGTGTTGGTTTCCCACACGCTGGCTGACGCCAAGGGAACAAAACGTACTTGGGTGACAACAAAAGGCAGCCGACCGATGTTGCTGAATGTATTTAACACCAGCAATCAAAGGCTAACTTCTTCCCATAGCACGCTATGTCACCACTGCAATAAATCCTGCCACATTATATTCTTTGAGCTGTTTGGCCCTGAAGTGGACTATTGGAGTCATTGAGTTAGAGGGTCATACAGCGGGGACACACACAGGCCCTTCCAACTAAGGGGCGCCATATGATTGGCAGCCAGGCCAACTGTATGTTTGTTTTTTCATCTTTTTTAATTTTTTAATGTGTGTTAAATGTTCTCTGGTTTGTTTTATGTGGGGGGTGGGGTGGGGTGGGGGGGTGGTGGGAGACTTTTTTTCCAGTTTCTTACCTTGCTGGAGATGCAATCAATTATCGGATCGCATTCTCTGGTTCCTCAAGTTCAAGTTACATTTGTTGTCTGTGCCGGTGTGCCCCCTTCACCTTAAACCTATGTCCTCTGGTTCTTGATTGGCCCTACTCTGGGTAAAAGACTATGTGCATTTACCCTGTCTGAAGTCAAGTCAACTTTTATTCGCCACATTGCACATAAAGTGCGAGTGAAATGAATTTGCCAGCAGCACTACCATAAAAAAGAACACACAATACACAATAAAAATTTAACACAAACATCCACCGCAGCATTCATCACTGGTGGTGGGAGGGACAAAAATTGGCTAGTCCTCCTCCATTTTCCCCCGTGGTCGAGACCTCAACCCTCCGCAGTGGCCGCTGCGGGCATCCAGATGTACAGACAGGGTAAAAAGTCCAGGTAAGTCCTGAATCAGTGCCTTCCCACCGGCTTCAAGATAGTGTAGGTCACAAAGCTTTGCTGGTTATGGGCAAAAGATACAAATCTATTCTTTCGACAATAAGTAGCTCTATAAACATTTTATTAAAGTGAGGCATTAAAGTACCTGGAATGTGTTTTTACACTTAAATTTCCTACACCCAACATAAACACCGACAAAGAGAGAAGCGTTTCCTAACATCAAGCCATCGGACAAAGGTGTTGCTGCAAGATCCATGATGCTGTGCCAGGATGTCTGTTTTCATTATAAAAATGGAATATTGCCAACCGAGTCAAGCATGATGAGAAGAGTGTGGGGCTGTTCCACCAAGTAGTGGACAAAAATGCTGGAGAAACTCAGCGGGTGAGGCAGCATCTATGGAGAGAAGGAATAGGTGACGTTTCGTGTCGAGACCCTACTTCAAACTGATGTGGGGGTGATGGGGAGACAGTGGGTTGTGGGAGAGCTGGGAATAGGAGGGGAAATAGGTCTGAAAGATTCTTCAACATTTCAAGTAGCGGTGTGTTCTCCAGCTAGAGTGACATTAGTTCATGCTATTGCAGAGAACCTCGTGTGTCCGAAGGAACTGCAGATGCCGAAGATGGACACAGCGAACATGCTGGAGTAACTCAGTAGATCAGGCAGCATCTGTGGACAGGTGCTTTTTCGTGTGGAGGCACCTTCTTCGGTCTGAAGTCTTCTGCAGTCTTCTACGGTCTGAGGAAGGGTCTCGACCCGAAACATCACCTACCCGTGTTCTCCAGAGATGCTGCCCGTCCCGCTGAGTTACTCCAGCATTTTGTGTCTAACCCTAGTGTAGTTGTGTAGGAAAGAACTGCAGTTGCTGGTTTAAATCGAAGGTAGATACATAAAAGCTGGAGTAACTCAGCGGGACAGGCAGCATCTCTGGAGAGAAGGAACGGGTGGCGTTTCGGGTCGGGACCCTTCTTCAGACCGGTGTAGTTGTACTCTGAATTCCAAGTGAAGCACAAGAAAACCACAATGTTGATGTTCCTGGTCCTTTGTTGTGTTGTTTGTAGTAAGGAAGTGGGTGCAAGTGCTTCTGCCTAAATTTACAAAAGACTCCCGAATTAATGGGAAGGAAAGTTCGAGAAGGGATAAGAGTAAGGTCATGGCCAAGTGCGAGAGGGGAGGTGAAAACCCAGGTCAAAGTGTTAGAAATTAGGTGCAGGAGTAGGCCATTCGGCCCTTCGAGCCTGCACCGCCATTCAATATGATCATGGCTCAATGCTTGTATATGAATGCGCGAAGCATAAGAAATAAAGTGGACGAGCTTGAGGCTCAGTTAGAAATTGGCAAGTATGATGTGGTGCGAATTGCAGAGACATGGCTGCACGAGGGCCAGGGCTGGGAACTGAATATTCAAGGGTATACCTCCTATCGAAAAGACAGACAGGTGGGCAGAGGGGGTGGGGTAGCTCTGTTGGTGAGGAATGAAATTCAGTCCCTTGCAAGGGGTGACATTGAAACAGGAGCTGTGGAGTCAGTATGGATAGAACTAAGGAATTATAATGGGGTGAGCGGGGCCTGTAGATACATTTCCTGGTGAGTTCGGTGAGTTGACCCATGTTTTCGGCCACATGTTGCAAAAGTTACCTGGGATTTCGGGCAAGTTTAGCAAAGTTGTTCTCCACACTGAGTATGCGGTGGGGAGCTTTCTCTCTTTAATTGCTTGGAAATTTATTTTAAATTACGGTGTTATTCAAAGCCCAATTTGCACAAAATAGAACAGCAACTATCTCACTAGCAGCTTGTTTATCCCACTGAAGATCTTGTTAAAAGCAAATGTCATGAAAAACTATTATTAATCCCTGGAGGGCAATATAAAAGTACTTTACATTCCAAAGTGCCTTGAGATCTGGCAACCATTAACAGGAACGCGGGAAAGATTCAGAAGTGTAAGCTGTGCGTTGCCAAGATGTGCTCTCCTTCAGTGTTCTGAATCAAGCAGAGGGTGCTGGGCTGTTAAACAGATGTTAGGTACCACCTTACACATGACATGTTGTAAGACCCATCTGTCTTTAGGCTTGGTTTTTGTTTTAGAGATACAGTATGGAAACAGCCCCTTCGGCCCAACAAGTCCACGCCGACACGTATCCTACACACACAGGGGACAATTTGCACTGATACCAGGCCAATTAACCTCCAAACCTTGACGACTCTCTGCAGTTGAGGACATAGAAACATAGAAAATAGGTGCCTTCGGCCCTTCGAGCCTGCACCGCCATTCAATATGATCATGGCTGATCATCCAACTCAGTATCCCATCCCTGCCTTCTCTCCATACCCCCTGATCCCTTTAGCCACAAGTTCCACATCTAACTCCCTCTTAAATATAGATAGAAACAGTTGTACAGGGCCCTGGTGAGACCACTACTGGAGTATTGGGTGCAGTTTGCGTCTCCTAATTCGAGGAAGGACATCCTTGCTATTGAGGCAGTGCAGCGTAGGTTCACGAGTCTAATCCCCGGGATGGCGGGACTGTCATATGGGGAAAGATTGTATTCACTAGAATTTAGAAGGTTGAGAGGGGATCTTGTAGAAACATATAAAATTGTAAAAGGACTGGACAAGCTAAATGCAGGAAAATGTTGCCCAATGTTGGGGGAGTCCAGAACCAGGGGCCACAGTCTTAGAATAAAGGGGAGGCCATTTAAAACTGAGATGAGAAACAACGTTTTCACCCAGAGAGTTGTGAATTTGTGGAATTCTCTGCCACAGAAGGCAGTGGAGGCAAATTCACTGGATGAATTTAAAAGAGTTAGATAGAGCTCAAAGGATTAGCAGAATCAAGATATGAGGAGAAGGCAGGCACGGGTTACTGATTGTGGATGATCAGCCATGATCACAATGAATGGTGGTGCTGGCTCGAAGGTCCTCCTGCATCTATTTTCTAAGTTTCTATGTCTTTGGAGTGTGGGAGGAAACCAAAGATGTCGGAGAAAACCCAAACGCTACAAGGCAGCAACTCTACCGCTGTACCACTCTTTGAATTGAATCTTTGGTGCTTTAAAATTGTTACGGCCTTTCCCCACATTAAATGGTGGCAAAGACTTGAAAATAGACAAAAGACAATAGGTGCAGGAGTAGGCCATTCGGCCCTTCGAGCCAACACCACCATTCAATGTGATCATGGCTGATCATCCACAATCAGTACCCCGTTCCTGCCTTCTCCCCATATCCCCTGACTCTGCTATCTTTAAGAGAACCTATCAAGCTCTCTCTTGAAAGTATCCAGAGAATACTTTCCATAGTGAAGTAGTCCATTTTCTTGTGAAGTGCTTCATGGCATCCTGATGAAAGGTCATTTAAACTGTGATGGTTCCTCAGACTGTGACCCCTGGTCTGCACTTATCAGAACCCCCCCCCTCCCTTTCCCACATCTCATTCAAAGACCACAAGGAAATGCAGCGAGTTGTGGTTGCAGCCCATCATGGTTTCTGGACACGGGGCAGACGAGAACCAGAGGGAGGCCATACGCAAACTGGAGGAACAGCACCTCATACTGTATTTTGCTTGGGCAGCTTACAACAGGCATCGAAACATAGACAAAATAGATGCGCGAGTAGGCCATTCGGCCCCTCGAGGCAGCACTGCCATTCAATATGAAAATAATAATAATAATAACGTTTATTTATATCGCACTTTTCATAGAATTAAATGCTTTCCACAAAAACACAGGTCTAAAAAAAAATATGATTTAAAACAGTAAGGGCATAGACTGTTAATAGCATAAAAAAGCACAGATTTATACAAATATATAAATTTAAAAATTGAGAGTGTAACAGGACGTGGCTGATTATCCAAAATCTGTACACAGTGAAAAGCGTTAAGCATTCAGCAGAAAGACAATACGTGATTACAATCAGTCCCTTTACAGTGTACAGATACATGGTGAAGGAAATAACGCCCTTAGTGCAAGGGTGATCAAAGATAGCCCTCGCCCCCTCTCTGTCAGTTCCCAATCCCATTTTGGTGGATGAGCCCCAGCTTTCATCCTGTCAATGATTCACCATTCAGGATGTAAGAATATTATCTTTCACTTTACTTGTCTCTTCTTATTTTGGATCTTCACCGATATTGGTGCCCCATACTGAGGGCACCTCCACTGGCTCCAGTTCTAATGGATAAATTATTTCCTCCCTGTTCTTGTGCATTTGTGAACAATTTGAATAAATTGCTGATATAACACAATGCAGGTTGGATCCCCGGGTAGCGTCCTGCAGCCATGTGGGACCAATTCACCGCTACCGTTATCGTTTAGTTTAGAGATACAGCGCGGAAAACAGGCCCTTCGGCCCACCGAGTTTGTGCCGTCCCCACTCATTAACACTATCCTGCACACACTGGGGACAATTTACAATTTTACCGAAGCCAATTAACCTGCAAACCTGAGCACCCGGAGAAAACCCACGCAGGTCACGGGGAGAACGTACAGACTCTGTACAGACAGCACCCGTGGTCAGGATCGAACCCGGGTCTCTGGCGCTGTGTGGCAGCAACTCTACCGCTGCGCCACCATGCTGCCCTTGTATAAAATTTATTAGGAGTCATTGTCTGAGTGAGGAGTGTTATTTCCCCATCAGGATGCCTGCACCATTAATGGTTTTCAGACACAATAAATACTTTCTCCTTCACTGAATCATATGATCTCCACCTTCCATTTTCTGGGTTCCAGATACGAACCTCCTCTCGTGCAGTAACTTTCCTGACAATAGTTGCTGGGTTTCTTTTAGCTCCAGAGAGACACAACATGCTGGAGTAACTCAGCGGGACAGGCAGCATCTCTGGGGAGAAGGAGTAGGTGACGTCTCAGGTCGAGACATCACCTATTCTGATGAGTCTGAAGAAAGGTCTCGACCCGAAACATCACCCATCCCCTTCTCTCCAGAGATGCTGCCTGTCCCGATGAGTTACTCCAGCATTTTGTGTCTCTCTTTGGTTTGAACCAGCATCTGCAGTTCCTTCCTACACAGTCCCTTAGCTCCAAGCTGGCTGCCTAAACCTCACATGTTTTGAAGAGTCTTCCCAATGCACTTGAGAGCTGGTGGAAATGTGGATTATGGTGCGGTGCTGTGGGGCCGATAGAGCAAGTCGGGTCAGCAACTCAGCGAGTCAGGCAGCATCTCTGGAGAAAAGGAATAGGTGACGTTTTCCGGGTCTGATGAAGGTTCTCGGCCCGAGACGTCACCGATTCCTTTTCTCCAGAGATGCTGCCAGACCCGCTGAGTTACTCCGGCTTTTTGTGTCTATCTTGAGTAAGATCAGCAGGTTGGATTCATCCACCGGAGCGAACAGCAATGCAGAGGGAATTTGAAGGCATTAATATTTGGCTGAGGATTACCATCAATCACGTTGGAAGCCTCTTCAGGGCTCATCTCAGGGCGTGATTGTCCAACGCTCCCCTACAGCTCAACGTCTGCTGAAATCATTCTCCGAAGAGCTTGTGCAAAGACATGTTTGCAAGCAAGCTACAAAATGCTGCTTAGATATACTGCCCAGATCGAAAGCCTTCCATCTGAAACATAAGCAATAGAAGAAAACCTTCGACTTATCGAATAATGAGAGTGGACATGGAGAGGATGTTCCCACCTGTGGGAAAGTTGAGAACCAGAGGTCACAGCCTCAGAATTAAAGGACTTTCCTCTATGAAGATGAGGAGGAATTTCTTTAGTCAGAGGGTGGTGAATCTGTGGAATTCTTTGCCACAGAAGATTGTGGAGGCCAAGTCAGTGGATATTTTTAATGCAGAGATAGATAGATTCTTGATTAGTGCGGGTATCAGGGGTTATGGGGAGAAGGCAGGAGAATGGGGTTAGGAGGAAGAGATAGATCAGCCATGATTGAATGGCGGAGTAGATTGATGGGCCAAATGGCCTAATTCTGCTCCTATCACTTACATAGAAAATAGAACATAGAAATTAGGTGCAGGAGTAGGCCATTCGGCCCTTCGAGCCTGCACCGCCATTCAATATGATCATGGCTGATCATCCAACTCAGTATCCCGTACCTGCCTTCTCTCCATACCCTCTGATCCCCTTAGCCACAAGGGCCACATCTAACTCCCTCTTAAATATAGCCAATGAACTGGCCTCAACTACCCTCTGTGGCAGAGAGTTCCAGAGATTCACCACTCAGAGATTCACCATCACTTATGACCTTATGACCTTCATGGAAGTTTTCGATGGAGAAGGGGGAGGGGGGGGTGGGGTTTGCAAGGGGGAATAGGTTCCAACATTGCTTCACCCATTCCATGCCAGGCTAGAGACGGCAAACCACATCCCTGCTGAGCTGATGAGGTTGCTGTGTAGGCAATGAGGGCAGAAGTGTATGCATGGCCACGGGTTCAGGGATACAGTGAAAAGCTAGTTCTGCGTGCTATTGAGTCAAATTTAGTTTAGTTTAGAGATACAGCGTGGAAAGAGGCCCATCGGCCCACCGAGTCCGTGCCGACCAGCGATCCCCGCACACCAACACTACCCTACACCCACTAGGGGCAATTTGCAATTTTGCCGAAGCCCAATTCACCTACAAACCTGCACGCCTTTGGAGTGTGGGAGGAAACCGGGGACTTGGAGAAAACCCACACATTTCAGGGGGAGAACTTGCAAACTCCCTACAGACAGCTCCTGTGGCCAGGATCGAACCCAGGTCTCTGGCGCTGTGAGGCAGCAACTCTACCGCTGCGCCCCCCTATTTCTGCCTATTGAATTTCAAAAAATATATATTTTTTTAAGTGCTTTTCTTCGAAGCCACAATGTTGGAGCTATTATGTTCTCAGAAGGAAGAAAAATGTTCTGACATGCCAATGCCTCCACTGTTACATGCAATCAAAGAGGTTCGCTGGAAGGAAAAGGGCAATTTGTTTTAATTGTAAGATTTATCAAAGTTTAGACAGATCCGTGTCTGCCTCTCCAATGGCCAACTCTCTTGTGGGCCAGAAGAAACGCTATGAAGGAATGGCTGAACTATCTATTTTGGATCCAAAAAAAGCAAATTGGAGTGTTTTCAACTTTATGGAGAAATATACACAGTGGAAAAGCAACAGGGTTTGGATATCAATCTACCATCTGATAGCTGGTGATAGACACAAAATGCTGGAATAACTCAGCGGGTCAGGCAGCAGAGAAAAGGAATAGTTGACGTCTTGGGTGAAAACCTTTCTTCAGACTCCTACTCCCAGTCTGCATAGACAATAAGTGCAGGAGTAGGACATTTGGTCCTTCGAGCCAGCACCACCATTCAATGTGATCATGGCTGATCTTCCCCAATCAGTACCCCGTTCCTGCCTTCTCCCCATATCCCCTGACTCCACTGTCTTTAAGAGGCCTATCTAGCTCTCTCTTGAAAGTATCCAGAGAACCGGCCTCCACAGCCCGCCTGAAACATCACCTATTTCATTTCTCCAGAGATGCTGCCTGCCCCGTTGAGATTCTCCAGCATTTTGTGCCTATCTTTGGTATAAAACAGCATCTACAACTCTTTGTGTCTACACCCAGACTTTAGATTCTATTGGGCTTTATCTAAGAGTCTTAAAAGGAGTGATTGATGCGTTGGTTTTAAGTGGGGGGGGAAATGCTTCCATGAGACGGGAAAAGAAAAAAAGAGGAAAAATAGTGAAGATAAAAAACCTTTATTAAAAAATAGGGAGACGGAGAGCTGGAAACGATGGCCCAGTCATCTCTACATCCCTTGAAGGGAAAATGCTAACATATTATCACAAGAGACTTTATAGATTATAGCCTCTCAGTAAAATTCAAGACAATCGGGCAGAATCAACATGGTTTTGTGAGAGAAATCATGTTTGACCGGTTTATTGGAGTTCTTTGAAGCGGTGTCATCTGCTATCAATAAAAGGGTTCAGGCAGACGTGCTAAATTTAGATTTCCAAAGGGCATTTGATTAGGGTGGCCACGGTGGAGTTGTTGCCTTACAGTCTGAAGAAGGGTTTTGCCCCGAAACGTTGCCTATTTCCTTCGCTCCATAGATGCTGCTGCACCCGCTGAGTTTCTCCAGCACTTTTGTCTACCTTCGATTTAAACCAGCATCTGCAGATCCTTCTTATACCTACATACATACACACACACATGAAAACAAACAAATATTGCAAAAAGACAAAAACAAGTCTTTGTAGTTTGGAAGTAAAAAATGTTGGAGAAACTCAGCGGGTGCAGCAGCATCTTTGCAGCAGGCACGTTTCGGGAGCAAAGGAAATAGGCAAGTAGGCGTTTCGGGCCCTTCGAGCCTGCACCGGTATATGATCATGGCTGATCAGGAATAGGTGTACTGCCTTTTCCATTGATCCCCAGGAAGCCACATCTATGGAGCGAAGGAATATGTGACGTTTCGGGCCGAGACCCGGAAGGGTGTCGACACAAAACGTCACCTATTCCTTCGCTTCATAGATGGTACCTCTCCCGCTGAGTTTCCAGAAGGGTCTCGACCCGAGACGTCACCTATTCCTTCGCTCCATAGATGCTGCCTCACCCGCTGAGTTTCTCCACTTTTGTCTACCTTCGATTTTCCAGCATCAGCAGTTCCTTCTTAAAACGCCTTACAGCCAATGCAGCTCCAGAGACCCGGGTTCGATCCTGACCACGGGGGCTGTCTGTGCGGAGTTTGCACGTTCTCCCCGTGACCTGCGTGGGTTTACTCTGGGATCTCCGGATACTGGAGCGAAGAATATTATGGAAAATAAAAGTTCATTGTGCAAGTAGCAGAATAGTAGAAGATTAGCTGGCCAACTGGAAACAGAGGAGACATAAACAGATCTCTTTCTATTTGGCAAGATGCAATGATGGGTGTGTGGCTGGGATTGGACTTGAGGCCTACATATTTACAATTTATATAAATGGCTTCAAGATGTGTTTGGAAGGAACTGCAGGTGAAATGTGTAGGAAAGAACTGCAGATGCCGGTTTAAACCACGGATAAACACAAAATGCTGGAGTAACTCAGCGGGACAGGCAGCATCTCTGGAGAGAAGGAAGGGGTGACGTTTCGGGTCGAGTTCCTTCTTCAGTTAAGAGGGAGTTAGATGTGGCCCTTGTGGCTATGGAGAGAAGGCAGGTACGGGATACTGAGTTGGATGATCATATTGAATGGCGGTGCAGGCTCGAAGGGCCGAATGGCCTACTCCTGCACCTAATTTCTATGTTTCAGGCTGAAGAACTGCAGATGCTGGTTTAAACCGAAGATAGACGCAAAATAACCTTTCAATGGCTTCAATGAAGATCTGTTCACTAAGTTTCGTGCCACAGATGGAGATTGACAATTTATGATTAGTACGGGTGTCTGGGGTTATGGGGAGAAGGCAGGAGAATGGGGTTAGGAGGGAGAGGTAGATCAGCCATGATTGAATGGCGGAGTAGACTTGTCTCCCCGATGGCCTAACTCTGCACCTAGAACATGAATTTATGATAGAAAAATTGGAAGGAAAGAAAGGTGTAAAGTTGACATTTTGGTTACTGCTTGGGTCCTAAATCAACGGAGTCGAAGTAGGGGGGAGGTGAAGGGACAGGTGTTGCATTTCTTGGGGTTGCAAGGGAAAGTGCCCGGGGAGGGGGTGGTACGGGAGGGAAGGGACCCCATTCTCAAGGGAATTGCGGAGGGAGCGGTCTTTCTTGCTGACACCCTCCAGACATAGAGGGGAGATGGGAACAGGATGTGGCGAGTGGTGGGGTCACGTTGGCCGACCAGCGAAATGGCCCGCACACTAGCATTTATCCTACTGGTGGGGTGACAAGGTGACACTTATAGGGGGACTCTGCCCTTCTTTGGAGTGTGGGGGGAAAACCAAGATCTCGGAGCAGTGTTACGGGTATGGATGAGAACGTGCAAACTCCGTACAGACAGCGCCCGTAGTCAGGATCCAACCCGGGTCTCTGGCGCTGTGAGGCAGCCACTCTACCGCTGCGCTGCTGCACCAAACTTGAGAGGTGTTTACAATATTAAAGAATCGAAGCTTTCAAGAGTGATAATGTTAGAATTTTATTAGGTTTGGGTCTGTGGCAAAGGTTGGGAAAAGCGATTGAAAGTCGTGTGTCATTTTGAAAGACTTTGCGGTGTTAATTTAGCCTGGCTCAATGCCCAGTCCAGGCTGTTGCCAACGCGCTCAGTTCCTCTCGCTTCCAATCTTCAAGTCATCTATTTTAGTTTAGTTTAGTTTAGTTTAGCGATACAGATTTTGAGATACAGCGCAGAAACAGGCCCTTCGGCCCACCGAGTCCACACCGACCATCGGCTAAAGGACTGTCTTATGAAGAAAGACTGGATAGCCCTTGGTTTATTACTCTCTAGAATTTAGGAGATTGAGAGGGGATCTTATAGAAACTTACAAAATTCTTAAGGGGTTGGACAGGCTAGATGCAGGAAGATTGTTCCCGATGTTGGGGAAGTCCAGGACAAGGGGTCACAGCTTAAGGATACGGGGAAATCCTTTAAAACCGAGATGAGAAGAACTTTTTTGCACACAGAGAGTGGTGAATCCATGGAACTCTCTGCCGCGGAGGGTAGTCGAGGCCAGTTCATTGGCTATATTTAGACCAAGCCTGGAGAGTTAGATAATTGCTGGAGAAATTCAGTGTGGCCCTTGTGGCTAAGGGGATCAGAGGGTATGGAGAGAAGGCAGGTACGGGATACTGATTTTGGATGATCAGCCATCATTTTTATTGAATGGCGGTGCAGGCTGAAGGGCCGTAGCTATGGCCTAACCTGCAAAACACCTAATTTTGAGAACGTTTCTATGTATCCTACACAGAGGAGAGCCAATTTATAATTAGACCAAAGGTACACAAAATTGCTGGAGAAACTCAGCGGGTGCAGCAGCATCTATGGAGCGAAGGAAATGTGCGACGTTTCGGGCCAAAACCCTTGCCCCATAGATGCCGCTGCACCCGCTGCGTTTCTCTAGCATTTTTGTCTACCTTCGATCTTCCAGCATCTGCAGTTCCTTCTTGAACACAGGTTGCAGAACCGAGTTCGATCCCGACTACGGGCCCGCAGATGTTGGAAAATAGAAGGTACACAAAAAAGCTGGAGAAAAAAGCGAATGGAAAAAGGCAACGTTTCGGGCCGAAACCCTTACGGGTTTCGGCCCGAAACGTTGCCTATTTCCTTCGGGTTTCGGGCCAAAATGGTGCCCATTTCCATTCGCTCCATAGATGCTGCTGCACCTGCTGAGTTTCTCCAGCTTTTTTGTCCACCTTCGATTTTCCAGCATCTGCAGTTCCTTCTTAAACAAAAAAGTTAAGTAGAGTTTTCTGGGCTGGCTTCTTTGGAGAGACTCCAGAGTTGAAGTGATGTATCCCTCTGTTTAATCTCCGCTCCGTGCTATTTGCTTCTGTAAACAAAATATTTCATAAGTAAACAAATATCCAACTAACAGAGCGGACTGTTACTAAAAATATGCCTGAGACGGGCGAAGATATATCTTCCCAAACGACACGAGACGCTGGAGAATGTTACAATCCATCTAGTAGCATGTTTACACTGCCGTCTACTCTGTGACTCTCATGCTTAAAGGCTACGAGATGTGTAGGAAGGAACTGCAGATGCTGATTTAAAGCGAAGATACTGGAGCAATGTCATTTACGTTTGTCTTTTTCATTGCGCAGTGGGTGAGAAATAAATTAATGTTGGGTGTGCGCTCAAATGTATTGTAGCATAAACTTCACAAGAAAGGTTTACACTTATTCAGGCAGGAATTCGCTTTCCTTACTTGCAGTTGGACTGGAAGTTTGTACGTGACCTTTGCATTTTCTAAAATATCTTTCCAGTGTCCACTGATTCCAAAAAGGTCCAGCGGTTTGTGTTACATTCCCGTTATGCTGCCAAGGGTCGTTTTGGTCCCAGCCTTGTTTAGAGATTTAGTCGAGAGTCGAGAGTGTTTTATTGTGATATTTTTTTTCCCCAGATAGAACAACGACATTCTTACATAGAAACATAGAAAATAGGTGCAGGAGTAGGCCATTCGGCTCTTCTAGCCTGCACCGCCATTCATTAATGAACTGGACATTTTTAGTGCCTTCCCTCAGTGAATTCTGCTGTGGGGGGATGTTTCATGTTGATTTCTATAGTGTACTGTTCTGTGTCTTTTTCTTTTTTCTCTTTTTTGTTTTGTATGGATTTATTAACATTTGATCTGTTCAATTAATTTAATCAATCTCTGTAAAGCACTTTGGTTCAAATACTGGTTTTGTTGAAAAGTGCTATATAAATAAAGATTATTATTATTATTATTATTATTAATACAATACAATACACAATACAATTTATTTGTCACTTGAACCTCATATAGGCTCAAGTGAAATGTTGTTTCTGCAGCCATACATACAAGAAAAAGACCCAAGACACAACACAATTTACACAGACATCCATCACAGCGCATCTCCTCCTCGCTGTGATGGAAGGCAATTTTTTTTTATATCTCCCGTTATGCTGCCCTTCCCCCCCCCCCCCCCCCCCCCCCCCCTTGTTTCAGAGTCAAAGTCAGAGAGCCCCCGGCGGGCGATAATCTCCACCCTACTATAGTTACCCAACCAGATGCCACTAAATTTAAAGTAGCTCTTTCGTCCCAATGATCCTTTCTGGCTTAAGTCCTCTCTCCACCACCTCCAGTTTAAACTCCATTTGGAATATTTTGGAGGACCAAGAGACCAAGAAACAATATGATCCTGGCTGATCATCCAACTCAGTATCCTGTACCTGCCTTCTCTCCATACCACCTGATCCCTTTAGCCACAAGGGCTATTGACTTAACATAGAAACATAGAAAAATGCAGGAGTAGGCCATTTGACCCAAGTTCAATGTGATCATGGCTGATCATCCAACTTAGTATCCCATCCCTGCCTTCTCTCCATACCACCTGATCCCTTTAGCCACAAGGGCCACATCTAACTCCCTCTTAAATATAGCCAATGAACTGTGGCCGCAACTACCATCTGTGGCAGAGAATTCCACAGATTCACCACTCTCTGTGTAAAAAAATGATTTTCTCATCTCGGTCCTAAAAGACTTCCCCCTTATCCTTAAACTGTGACCACTTGTTCAGGACTTCCCCAACATCAGGAATAATCTTCCTGCATCTAGCCTGGCCAACCCCTTATGTGCAGCAGCATAACAGTTTGGATGGGAGTTTGGAGGTTCGGCGCGGAAACAGGCCCTTCGGCCCACCGAGTCCGCACCCACCAGCGATCCCCACATGCTAGATCTATCCTACACACACTAGGGACATAAATGCTGGAAAAACTCAGCGGGTGTGGCAGCATCTATGGAGCGAAGGAAATAGGCAACGTTTCGGCCCGAAACCCTTTGGGTTTCGACCCGAAACGTTGCCTATTTCCTTTGGGTTTCGGACCCGAAACGTTGCCCATTTCCTTCGCTCCATAGATGCTACTGCACCCGCTGAGTTTCTCCAGCATTTTTGTCTACCTTCGAATTTTCCAGCATCTGCAGTTCCTTCTTAAACGCACTAGGGACAGTTTTTTTTAACCAATGCCAGTTAACTGTAATGGTTATAGCTTGGACCCAATAGCAGCACAGAGTAGTAACACAGGAATGGGTACACCGTACTCACACAGAGGCTCAGGATTGAGCGAGGGTTCCGAAGAGGGGCAGGCAGGAGACGTAGTCGGGGTGGCGGAAGGTCCGGTAACCAGGAGATCCAACACACGATGCAAACAAACCAGCGAGGGACAGATGAAAGGACGGAATGGTCAGGGGCAGGCAGGTTCGAATCCGTGTAGGCAGTCGGGAAATCGCTGGAGAGTCTTGCATGAATGCTGAGAACAATCTGGCACTGTGTGAATGGTGAGGAGAGTCTATATACCGGGTTAATTGGTGATCAGATGCAACTGAGTGCAACAGGTGAGGAGAGTTGGGCTGATGAGAGGGGAGTGGCAGGCAGGCAGGTGAGGAGAAGGAGGGACCGGTGGAAAAGTACTGGGAGGTGAAGTGGATGAGAATGAGGAGAGGGCAGACTGTGACATTAACGTGCAAACCCGAGTCTGGGAGGAAACTGGAGCGCCCGGAGAAAACCCATGCGGGTCGCTGGAAGAAACGTTCAAACTCTGTTCAGAAAAAGCACTGGTAGTCAGGATCAAACCCGTGTCTCTGGCGCTGTGAGGCAGCAGCTCTACCATGTCGCCCCTCAGGGTTAAACTGGGATTAGATATCAAATAGATTCGCCCAGTCCTGCTGTGTCTGTTTGCACCATTGGGGATGTCAATGAGTTTGAATCAGAATTAAATTTTGAACATGACTTACAGCAAAAAGCATGTTTAGCTGCACAGTCAGCAAATAGCTACGAAAGCCTCTGTAAATAGAGCTCTCCAGAATGTTCAACTGTTACACTATTCTCTCCTCGACCATCGGGCAAGAGGTACAGAAGTGTGAAACCTCACACCTCCAGATTCAAAGACAGTTTCTTCCCAACTGTGTTCAAGAAGGAACTGCAGATGCTGGAAGATCAAAGGTAGACAAAATTGCTGGAGAAACTCAGCGGGTGCAGCAGCATCTATGGAGCGAAGGAAATAGGCGACGTTTCGGGCCGAAACCCTGCTTCAGACTGATGGGGGGTGAGGGGGAGAAGGAAGGAAAAAGGGAGGAGGAGGAGCCCGAGGGCAGGGGGATGGGAGGAAACAGCTCGAGGGTTAAGGAAGGGGAGGAGACAGCAAGGGCTAGCAAAATTGGGAGAATTCAACGTTAATGCCATCAGGATGCAAACTGCCCAGGCGGAATATGAGGTGCTGTTCCTCCAACTTCCGGTGTTGCTCACTCTGGCAATTCTTCCCAACTGTTATCAGGCAACTGAACCATCCTCTCACCAACTGGAGAGCGGTCCTGAGCTACTCTCTACCTCACGTGGAGACCCTCGGACTGCCTTTAATCGGACTTTACTTGACTTCAACTTGCACAGAGGGTGGAAGATTGCAACCTTCACGTGGTCCGCCCTGTTTCGACTAATGCAATCAACTCGACGTGCACAAACGGAAGGTCAAATAGAACAAGTTGTCCAACAACTTTAGGCTGTGCACGCCACACGAAAGAAGAAGAAGATCTTGTGCAGTAAAACAGTAGGTGAGAAATGCAAGCCAGGTTGCAAATTCAGAACTGCTGCCAGTATTAATGTCAGATCACTAAATGTGCCCAGATGGAATGGAAATGATGGGAAACAGAACTCGAATCAATTTTAAAAAGGAGTAATTGCTCTTGGCACTCGCATGGCATAAACAAATTTGTTTATGAATCCACTAATTTAATAAGCACTAATAATATCTCATGGTATCTCTAACATTGATCGCCATGGGGAAACCATCAACAAAATGGCAACAGACCTGTGTGTTACATTGCCCCCAGGTCCAGCAATATCAATAGATAATAGGTGCAGGAGTAGGCCATTCAGCCCTTCGAGCCAGCACCGCCATTCACTGTGATCATGGCTGATCATCCCCAATCAGTACCCCGTTCCTGCCCTCTCCCCATATCCACTATCTTTAAGAGCCCTATCTAGCTCTCTCTTGAAAGCATCCAGAAAACCTGCCTCCACCGCCCTCTGAGGCAGAGAATTCCACAGACTCACCACTCTCTGTGAGAAAAAGTGTTTCCTCATCTCCGTTCTAAATGGCTTACTCCTTATTCTTAAACTGTGTGGCCCCTGGTTCTGGACTCCCCCAACATCGGGAACGTGTGTCCTGCCTCCAGCGTGTCCAAGCCCTTAACAATCTTATATGTTTCAATAATATACCCTCTCATCCTTCTAATCTCCAGAGTGTACAAGCCCAGCTGCTCCATTCTCTCAGCATGTGACAGTCCCGCCATCCCGGGAATTATCCTTGTAAAAACCTACGCTGCACTCCCTCAATAGCAAGAATACCCTTCCTCAAATTAGGGGACCCACATATCCACCATTGTATGCTCTGAGCTACGATCTACTCGATTGGACTGCCTTTGGTCTGACTTCACTGGTCTTTACTTTGCCCTAAACGTTATTCCCTTATCATGCATCTACACACTGTAAGTGGCTCGATTGTAATCATGTATTACCTTTCCACTGACTGGTTAGCACGCAACAAAAGCTTTTCACTGTACCTCGGTACACGTAACAATAAATTAAACTTAACTGAACTCCACATCCAATTCTTTTCAAGAATGTGGCTGGTCTTCATGCTCATGTCCATAAGTGATAGGAGAGGAATTAGGCCATTCGGTCCATCAAGTCTACTCCGCCATTCAACCATGGCTGATCTATCTCTCCCTCTCAACCCCATTCTCCTGCCTTCTCCCCATAACCCCTGACACCCGCACTGATCAAGAACCTATCTATCTCTGCCTTAAAATATCCACTGACTTGGCCTCCACAGCCTTCTGTGGCAAAGAATTCCACAGATTCACCACCCTCTGACTAAATAAATTCCTCCCCATCTCCTTTCTAAAGGACCATCCTTTACTTCTGAGGCTGTGCCCTTTGTTACTAGACTCTCCCACTAATGGAAACATCTTCTCCACATCCACTCTATCCAGGCCTTTCACTGTTCATTGGGATGATGCTTTGTTGAGAGTGAGCACTGTATCACGCAGAAAGCAAACAGGTTGAATGGATTCCGTGATAGATCTTCCAGTCACTGGCCCTGTGCTGTGGAACATATGAGCACAATATCTTTATCATCCAGCTGGTGTCACCAGTGAGTTATACTGAACCACAAGTCAAGACATCTGCAAGAAAATGATTTACGTACCCTAGACTTTATTTTTTACGTTTAGTTTTAGTTTTAGTTTAGAGATCCAGCGCGGAAACAAGACCAGCGACCCCCGCACACTAACACTACCCTACACACACTAGGGACAACTTACAATTATACCAACCCAATTAACCTGCAAACCTGTACGTCTTTGGGGTGTGGGAGGAAACCGGAGATCTTGGAGAAAACTCACGTGGGTCAGGGGGAGAACTTGCAAACTCCGTACAGACAGCGCCCTGTGGTCGGGATCGAACAAGGGTCACCGGCAACGTGAGGCAGCAACTCTACCGCTGCACCACCGTGCCGCAAAGCATCTTGCAATAAACACTATTATTTGTCTCTCTATAATTGCTTGCTGTATCTGCTCCATATCTTTCAGTGACTCATATCCAATGGTCGCCAAGTCCCTCAGAACACCAAGTCCATTTTTGTGTCTAAGACTCACGACAATTAAAAATGTTCTGAGTTTTTATTTGTTCATCTAAGTGGATGACCTCAGTTTTGACCTCCCTGGAGCTCCCGTCCGACTTTGACACAAGCTACGCTGTCACCTAATGTTGCATCCACAGAAAACATGGATGAATCACGATCTCCTCTGACTAGTGGTGATGTCATTATGGGGCCCCACCACTGATCCATGTTAGAGTCATGGAGTCGTGAAACATGCAAACAGGCCCTTTGGCCCATCTTGCCCACGCCGCCCAACTTCCCAAGAAGGCTCCAAGAAGGCTCTCGACCCGAAACGTCGCCCATTCCTTCTCTCCAGAGATGCTGCCCATCCCGCTGGGTTACTCCAGCATTTTTGGGTCCATCTTCGGTGTAAACCAGCATCTGCAGTTATGTTGGATGTTGCTATCCTTGATGATGCTGTTTCAATGGAATTCATTTCCAGTCTAATATTTGGATGAGATATGGTTTTAATTTGGTGAAATGGCTCGAGAACAATCTTCTTTTATTGTAAGCGTCTAGCTTCTCCGCCCATGAGGACATTAGTAACAAAAAATGATAATTTGGGATATTTTGGTCATGATTGTTCAAATAGCTCAATGGTTGCCAGGATGAGTCAGTGAGTTCCAGGAGCCAAACATCTGATAGGGAAAGTTTACAGGCCCGTGTTTATTGATAACGGAGACAGATCATTGGAAGGCTTTCTTGAAAGCGGAACGGCGCTCCACACACAAACATTGACTGTTTTGTAAAAACCTAAAAAGAATCTGGTTCTTAACCAAGCGTCTGAAGTCATCGTGAGGCCAAGTTAGACACAAAGTTCTGGGGTGACTCAGCGGGTCAGGCAGCATCTATGGGGAGAAGGGATGGGTGACGTTTTGGGTCGGGACCCTTCATCAGACTCAAACTGAAACTCCAGAACTGCCCCCTCCATCAACTGCCCCCTCCATCTCTACTCCCAAGCCTTTCTTGACGTCCTCAGAGCGAGGGCTATATGTATGTCGTGATGTTTGTAGCTAATCTATGAACCACTGTTGTTTGTTATACTATTCTTACTACCAATGTAAAACAGTTTGGCCAACGAGAGTTGTTTTTTAAATGTGCTGTATAATTAAAAGCTTAAGGATAAGGGGGAAATCCTTTAAAACCGAGATGAGAAGAACTTTTTTCACACAGAGAGTGGTGAATCTCTGGAACTCTCTGCCACAGAGGGTAGTCGAGGCCAGTTCATTGGCTATATTTAAGAGGGAGTTAGATGTGGCCCTTGTGGATCAGAGGGTATGGAGAGAAGGCAGGTACGGGATACTGAGTTGGATGATCAGCCATGATCATATTGAATGGCGGTGCAGGCTCGAAGGGCCGAATGGCCTCCTCCTGCACCTATTGTCTATGTTTCTATGTTTCTATGTAAAAGTGACTTGACTTGACTTGACCCGCTGAGTTCCTCCAGCACTTTGTGTCTATCAATGGTACATACCAGCATCTGAAGTTCCTTGTTTCTATCAATGTGGTATCCCTTGCCTGGGATCGATGCTCCAACGGTGGCCGGTGGATTTCGCCATCGAGGAGCTCGCAATCTCGGGTAGAGACCGATGTCGGGCGGACGCAGAAGGTTTTGACCAGCCCCGACTTGGGGTCAGATCTCCCGGCATGGGGGAGCTGAGATTCCACCCCTCCCCCGATGCAGGAGCTGATCGCCCCAACGCGAGGGCCCAAACAGGAGCCAAGATCGCCCTGTCAATGGAGGGCTCGAGGCCCCCCCAACCGCGGGAGAACAAGCTAGATGCAGGAAGATTGCTCCCGATGTTAGGGGGAAGTCCAGGACAAGGGGTCACAGCTTAAGGATAAAGGGGAAATCCTTTAAAAAATCCTTTAAGACCGAGATGAGAAGAACTTTTTTTCACGCAGAGAGTGGTGAATCTCTGGAACTCTCTGCCACAGAGGGTAGTTGAGGCCAGTTCATTGGCTATATTTAAGAGGGAGTTAGATGTGGCCCTTGTGGCTAAGGGGATCAGGGGGTATGGAGAGAAGGCAGGTACGGGATACTGAGTTGGATGATCAGCCATGATCATATTGAATGGCGGTGCAGGCTCGAAGGGCCGAATGGCCTCTACTCCTGCACCTAATTTCTATGTTTCTATGTTTCTAACAAAGAAGGGAACTGATTGAACTTTATTCGTCTTCCATCACAGTGGGGAATGTGGAGGAGTCACTGTGGTGGATGTTGATGTTAAAATGTGTTTTGTGTGTTGTAACTGGTCTGACCGTACGGCAAATCAAATTCCTGGTATGTTGCAAAACATACTGTCCTTGGCCATTAAAGTACGATTATGTTTGATGGTCCTGATTGCTACGGTGTCAGGGGTTTACGGGGACGAGGCAGGAGAATGGGGCTGATGGGCCGAATGGCCTAATTCTGCTCCTATCGCTTATAATTTTATGAAAATGCTGGAGTAACTCAGTGGGACAGGCAGCATCCACGGCGGGTGACGTTTTGGGACGAGACCCTTCTTCAGATTAGAGTCAGAGGGCGGTTCATCAGTTTCACTTTGGTCTCAAACTTTTTATCTTACAAACTTCATCAGGCGTGACATTGTTTCCACGTAGAAAACATCTAGTGCCTGCATTCACTCAGCAGGACTAGGGTAACATCAATACCAGGAATGATCAGTTCCCAGTAAGTGTGTTGCAGAGGTAGCAAGCAATAAGAATAAGGAGTAAGCCATTTAGAACGGAGACGAGGAAACACTTTTTCTCACAGAGAGTGGTGAGTCTGTGGAATTCTCTGCCTCAGAGGGCGGTGGAGGCCGGTTCTCTGGATGCTTTCAAGAGAGAGCTAGATAGGGCTCTTAAAAAATAGCGGAGTCAGGGGATATGGGGAGAAGGCAGGAACGGGGTACTGATTGGGGACGATCAGCCCATGATCACATTGAATGGCGGTGCTGGCTCGAAGGGCCGAATGGCCTGCTCTTGCACCTATTGTCTATTGTCTATTGTCTAACCATCACCATCAATAAGGGCGGCACGGTGGCGTAGCGGTAGAGTTGCTGCCTCACAGCGCCAGAGACCCAGGTTCAATCCTGACTGCGGGTGCTGTCTGTGCGGAGTTTGCATGTTCTCCCTGTGACCGTGTGGGTGTTCTCCAGGTGCTCCGGTTTCCTCCAAAGATAATGCTACCTGGAAACATCTCGAGGCAAGGGCAGCAGATTGTTAATGAATGATGCCGCACATCTGCAGCAGTGCGATCGTTACCAAGCCGGGTATAGACCATATAATAACCATATAACCATATAACAATTACAGCACGGAAACAGGCCATTCGGCCCTACACGTCCGTGCCGAACAAATTATTTTTCCCCTTAGTCCCACCTGCCTGCACTCATACCATAACCCTCCATTCCCTTCTCATCCATATGCCTATCCAATTTATTCTTAAATGATACCAATGAACCTGCCTCCACCACTTCCACTGGAAGCTCATTCCACACTGCTACCACTCTCTGAGTTTCTGCATCCGTCTGCTGCGATGCAAGTCGGGGCCTGATCAACCCCGGCTGGGTCGCCTGGGCGAGGGTGTCTGATGTCGTGAGACCCGAAACACCCGATGACCCCAGCTCACATCACTGAGGATGTGTCCCAGCGCATCTAGAAGATGTGTACCTTTTCACAATGAATGTGGATTTCAATGCCACAGACGGCTGTGGAGGCCACGTCATTGGGTATTTGAGCGGAGTGGAGTTTTTATAAGTTCATGATTAGTAAGGGTGTCAAATATTACGGGGAGAAGGCAGAAGAATATAGGGCGGGAATATAGATTAGCCACGATTGAATCGTGAAGTAGATGGGCCGAATGTCCTGATTCTGCTGCTATGACTTCTGAACTTAAGGAGATGGCAACAAATGTTTCGTTTAGTTTAGAGATACAGCGCGGAAACAGGCCCTTCAGCGGGTGCAGCAGCATCTATGGAGCGAATGGAAATAGGCAACATTTCGTCCCGAAACGTTGCCTATTTCCATTCGCTCCATATATGCTGCTGCACCCGCTGAGTTCCTCCAGCTTTTTTGTGTACCTTCGATTTTCCAGCATCTGCAGTTCCTTCTTAAACAAAAATTAAGTAGAGTTTTCTGGGCTTCGGGTTTCGGGAAGAAACGTTGCCTATTTCCATTCGCTCCATAGATGCTGCTGCACCCGCTGAGTTCCTCCAGCTTTTTTGTGTACCTTCGATTTTCCAGCATCTGCAGTTCCTTCTTAAACAAAAATTAAGTAGAGTTTTCTGGGCTTCGGGTTTCGGGAAGAAACGTTGCCTATTTCCATTCGCTCCATAGATGCTGCTGCACCCGCTGAGTTCCTCCAGCTTTTTTGTGTACCTTCTTCCTAACTTTTTGTTTTTTTAGTTTAGTTTTAGAGATACAGCACGGAAACAGGCCCTTCGGCCCACCTAGCCCGCACCGGCCAGCGACCCCCCTACACTCGCACTGTCCTACACACCACACCAGGGACAATTTACAATTTACAGAGGCCAATTAACCTACAAACATAGAAACATAGAAATTAGGTGCAAGAGTAGGCCATTCGGCCCTTCGAGCCTGCACCGCCATTCAATATGATCATGGCTGATCATCCAACTCAGTATCCCGTACCTGCCTTCTCTCCATACCCCCTGATCCCCTTAGCCACAAGGGCCACATCTAACTCCCTCTTAAATATAGCCAATGAACTGGCCTCGACTACCCTCTGTGGCAGGTATGCCTTTAGGGTGTGGGGGGAAACCGGAGAACCCGGAGAAAACCCAGGCAGGTCACGGGGAGAACGTGCAAACTCTGTGCCCGTTGTCAGGATCGAACCGGGGTATCTCTGGCGCTGTGAGGCAGCAACTCCACCATAGCCGCTCATTATAATGCCTGGATGTCTGGAGCTGCTGCCGAATTGTGAACTCAAGATTAGCCCGTTCAAGACAGAGTCAACATAAGTCCTTAGTCGGCCTGGGACCATGAAGATAAATTGGCCAGCCGCCCCTGGTGACATTTACCCGAGAGAACTCACGGACCTGAGGCCTGTCTCCCACCCACTGATGGCTCCCATATTTATCAGCTCACTACAGTGTTGGAATGTTCTCATGAACTGGACGGATGTCTATAATTAAAGAAGGAAAGAGGGTTTTATAACGTGGGAATTGCAAACCGCTCATCGGACATCAGTTGTGGGCGAGGCACTTGAAGGGACAATTGGAGAGGGTCCATTGCCCAATCACTCGGACTCTGCGATATTAATTCCTGATTCACCAAGCACGGCTTTTAGTCCTGCCTCAATAACGTGACTGAACTGAGCGAGCTGGGTGGGCCCCAATGGGCCTGTTTAGGCACTGTATCTCTAAACTAAGCTGGACTCCAAAGACGTACAGGTTTGTAGGTTAATTGGCTTGGTATGAATGTAAAGAATTGTCCTTAGTGTGTGTGTGTGTGTGTGTGTGTAGGGTGGTGTTAGTGTGTGGGGATCGCTGGTCGGCACGGACTCCGTGGGCCCAAGGCCCTATTTCTGCGCTGAATCACTAAACTAAACTAAACTAAACTTGACGAGTTTACTTAAATTAGATGATGGTTTAGATTGTGCAAGTGGTACCAGATGTGTGTCCGATGGCGGCCATTATGGGGTGGAATTCTCTCCTTGTTTTGCCAAGAAGTAGACCTTCACCGGTTGCCATGGCGAGGGGAAGGGACAGAGTGTTTCATGTCCTGATTGTACTTCCTGCACCAGGAGCTGTCCCGTGAGTGTACATAGAAACATAGAAACATAGAAATTAGGTGCAGGAGTAGAGGCCATTCGGCCCTTTGAGCCTGTACCGCCATTCAATATGATCATGGCTGATCATCCAACTCAGTATCCTGTACCTGCCTTCTCTCCATACCCCCTGATCCCTTTAGCCACAAGGGCCACATCTAACTCCCTCTTAAATATAGCCAATGAACTGTGGCCTCAACTACTTTCTGTGGCAGAGAATTCCACAGATTCGCCACTCTCTGTGTGAAAAATGTTTTTCTCATCTCGGTCCTAAAAGACTTCCCCCTTATCCTTAAACTGTGGCCCCTTGTTCTGGACTTCCCCAACATCGGGAACAATCTTCCTGTATCTAGCCTGTCCAACCCCTTAAGAATTACATGGTGTCTCCAGAGGGGAGACTGGTTTTGTGGTTTTTTTTAGACCGATGGTCTTATATTAAATTCACGTTAAATTGATGCGAGTCGAATTTCCAATCTTTAGTTGAGTTTAGTTTAGAGATACAGCGTGGAAACAGGCCCTTCGGCCCATCGAGTCCGCACCGACCAGCGATCCCTGCACACTAACACTACCCTACACACACACACACACTGCTGGGGACAATTTTACATTTATACCAAGCCAATTAACCTACAAACCTGTACGTCTTCGGAGTGTTGAGGAAACCGAAGATCTCGGAGAAAACCCACGCAGGTCACGGGGAGAACGTACAAACTTGGTACAGACAGCGCCCATGGTCAGGATCGAACCCAGGTCCCTGGCGCTGTGAGGCAGCAACTCTACCGCTGCCGCCTGTTTAGGGTCATAAGGTCATAAGTGATAGGAGCAGATTTTGGTCACGCAGCCCATGAAGTCTACTCCGCCAGTTTAACTCACAAACTTACAAAATTCTTAAGGGGTTGGACAGGCTAGATGCAGGAAGATTATTCCCGATGTTGGGGAAGTCCAGGACTAGGGGTCACAGTTTAAGGATAAGAGGGAACTCTTTTAGGACCGAGATGAGAAAATCATTTTTTTACCCAGAGAGTGGTGAATCTCTGCCACAGAAGGTAGTTGAGGCCACAGTTCATTGGCTATATTTAAGAGGGAGTTAGATGTGGCCCTTGTGGCTAAAGGGATCAGGGGGTATGGAGAGAAGGCAGGGATGGGATACTGAGTTGGATGATCAGCCATGATCACATTGAATGGCGGTGCAGGCTCGAAGGGCCGAATGACCTACTCCTGCACCTGTTTTCTATGTTTCTATGCAACTCAGAAGTGCTTTGGACTGAATTTCACAAAACACAAAGGGGCAGTTTAAAAGGAAACAAGATATTATTGCAAATATAACCGTGTAGAATGAATGGTAGAAAACCTTGTGCGTCGGTGGGAATAATATCAGTTTCTTCCCTGGCACAGATTGAAGTCTTCAAATGGTGAAATGAGCAGCTGGACTAAGGAAGAGACACAAAGAATTCTCAATGGTGACCCATTCAATAGATTTATGGTGCAGATACAACATGTCCTATTTACTCACTGTGACAAGTTGCAGGATCGTCTACAGGTGTCGGATGTAAGACATTAGACAGGAACAATCAAATGCTAAACACATCTAGCGAGAGAGAGTGTTTAAGAAGGAACTGCAGATGCTGGAAAATCGAAGGTAGACAAAAATGCTGGAGAAACTCAGAGGGTGCAGCAGCATCTATGGAACGAAGGAAATAGGCAACGTCTTGGACCAAAACCCTTCGAGGAAATAGGCAACGTTTCGGGCCAAAACCCTTACGGGTTTCGGCCCGAAACGTTGCCTATTTCCTTCGCTCCATAGATGCTGCTGCACCCGCTGAGTTTCTCCAGCATTTTTGTGTACCTTCTAGTGAGAGAGAGTTGGAGTCAGACCTTTCATGAGATCCATTGCATTTCTGTGGCAAATCAATGGGTTTGTGTTTAGTTTGGCGTTCGTGATGCAGCGCATAAACAGGCCCTTCGGCCCATCGAGTCCGCGCCGACCAGCGATCCTCGCCCACTGACAGCATCCTACCCGCAACAAGGACAATTTACAATTATAACCAGCCAATTAACCTGCAAACCTGCGCGTCTTTAGAGTGTGGGAGGAAACCGAAGATCTCGGGGAAAACCCACGCGGGTCACGGGGAGAACGTGCAAACTCCGTACAGACAGCACCCGTGGTCGGGAACGAACCCGGGTCTCTGGCGCTGTGAGGCAGCAACTCTACCGCTGCGCCACCGTGCCGCCTGGTCTATCTTCGGTGTAAACCAGCATCTGCAGTTCCTTCCTACACAGGCTGTCCGGGCCTTGGCTGATTACTGAATCTCTCCGCATGTCGTTCTGTGACGTGTGCAGATTTAAGTATCTAATTCCTGTTACCGAACAGCTAACTCCACTTTCCTGAAATCGCAGCTAAGAAACGGGTGTTCCACCGAAAAAACTTTGAAACCTCATTGAAACTTACCGAATACTGAAAGGCTTGGATAGAGTGGATGTGGGGAGGATGTTTCCACTAGTGGGAGAGTCTAGGACCAGAGGTCACAGCCTCAGAATTAAAGGACATTCCTTTTTGCACAAAGTCCGCGAGCATTTGCCACTTTTCATTTCACTGCACATCTCGTATGTGTATGTGACGAATAAACTCGACTTGACTTGACTTTAAGGAGGGGACGAGGAGGAATTTCTTTAGTCAGAGGGTGGTGAATCTGTGGAATTCATTGCCACAGAAGGCTGTGGAGGCCACGTCAGTGGATATATTTAAGGCAGAGATAGATAGATGCTTGATTAGTTATGGGGTTATGGGGAGAAGGCAGGAGAATGGGGTTAGGAGGGAGAGATAGATCAGCCATGAATGAATGGCGGAGTAGACTTGATGGGCTGAATGGCCTAATTCTGCTCCTATCACTTATGACCTTATGATAACCACACAGGCCGGTGATTTTTACAGGATTGTGACTGGGCAGATTTAGCCAAGTATGAATTGTCTCATTGGCTCGATAGTAATCATGTATTGTCTTTCTGCTGACTGGTTAGCACGCAACAAAAAGCTTTGCTCTCGTGTACCTCGGCACACGTGACAATGATCTGAACTGTGAGCTGAAGGCCTCTTAAAGCTAGCGGAGTCAGGGGATCTGGGGAGAAGGCAGGAACGGGGCACTGATTGTGGATGATCAGCCACGATGTTCACTGTGAAACCAAGAACCAAGAATGGCGGTGCTGGCTCCAAGGGCCGAGTTGGCCAGCTCCCTCACCTGTTGTCTATTGTCTATTGAACTGAACCGAGTGCGTGGCTGGGCTACTTGTTGCTTTGGCCAACAGAGACTGAGCGGGAGTGGACAGCCTGACGGAGGTCAGCGTGTTCCCTGAACAATTGCCAAGGAAATGTTTAAATTGACGACGCATCCTGCTACTTATGGCATTGGAAAGAATATCTCACTCTGAGAATCGCCAGTGATGTTAAATATACACAGGGTGGGAATAAATAACCGCACGTCCATGTACGGTTCTTGCCTGAATTCACCGCAATGGCTGGGAAACAACGCATACACGAGGAGGTCAAACTTTAATTTAGTTTAGAGATACAGCGCGGAAACAGTGTAGGAAAGAACTGCAGATAATAGACAATAGACAATAGACAATGGGTGCAGGAGGAGGCCATTCGGCCCTTCGAACCAGCATCGCCATTCAATGTGATCATGGCTGATCATCCCCAATCAGTTCCCCGTTCCTGCCTTCTCCCCATATCCCCTGACTCCAACTATCTTTAAGAGCCCTATCTAGCTCTCTCTTGAAAGCATCCAGAGAACCGGCCTCCACTTTTTCTCACAGAGAGTGGTGAGTCTGTGGAATTCTCTGAGGCAGAGAATTCCACAGACTCACCACTCTCTGTGAGAAAAAGTGTTTCCTTGTCTCCGTTCTAAATGGCTGGTTTAAATTCGAAGGCAGACACAGGGCACTGGAGTAACTCAGCGAGACAGGCAGCATCAGGCAGCATCAGGCAGCATCTGCCTGTCCCGCTGAGTTACTCCAACGTCCTGTGTCTGCCTTCGAATTTAAACCAGCCATTTAGAACGGAGACGAGGAAACACTTTCCGAATCGAGATCCTTCTTCAGACTGAAAGTCCCGAGAAAGGGAAACGAGAGATATATAGACGGTGATGTAGAGAGATAAAGAACAACGAAGGAAAGATACGTAAAAATGTAAAAATGACAAAGGAAGGAGGCGATTGTGAGCTTTGTTAGCTAGTCGCGTGTCTCTCCTGATTTGTCACACCCATTTTGTAAAATTGTTCAAAAACATTGCTCAATTGCTCAATTAATTCAATTTTAATTTTTTAGGAATAAATAGTCACGGCTGAGCATGCTGACGATACCTCAGCAGCCAACAGCAGTTTAGGAACAGATCCAGGCATGAAACATTGAAATATCAAAGCCATTCAGTGCGTAATAAAAGCCAGAGAAGCCAAACCTATTCAGATTCATTTAAACCCTGAAGAAAGAGAGAGACCAGAGCAATTGTTCAACATCAGCCGGCCAACTCTGTCCTTGCTCAATGCCAGCAACCACCACACACGCACACGCACACACACACACACACACACGCACACACACACACACACGCACACACACACGCACGCACACGCACACCCACACCCACACACACACACGCACGCACACGCACACACACACACACACACACACACACACACACACACACACACACACACACACACACACACACACACACACACACACACACACACACACACACACACACACATACACACACACACACACACACACACACACACACACACACACACACACACACACACACACACACGCACACGCACACACACACACACACACACACACACACACACACACACACACACACACACACACACACACACACACACACACACACACACACACACACACACACACACACACACACACACACACACACACACACACACACGCGCACACACACACACACACACACACACACACACACACACATAGACACACACACACACACACGCACACACACACACATAGACTCACACACGCACACGCACACACACACACACACACACACACACAGACACAAACCAGGGGCGGAAAACCCGGTGGGGGCCAGAGGGGACACGTCTCACAGGCAGTTGCGAGTCTGTGGAATTCACTGCCTCAGAGGGCGGTGGGGGCAGGTTCTCTGGATGCTTTCAAGAGAGGGCTAGATAGGGCTCTTAAAAGTAGCGGAGTCAGGGGATATGGGGAGAAGGCAGGAACGGGGTACTGATTGGGGATGATCATCCATGATCACATTGAATGGCGGTGCTAGCTCGAAGGGCCGAATGGCCTACTCCTGCACCTATTGTCTATTGTAATCAGCAATATGTTCCTTTGATATTTTGGGTTTGATCATTGTCTTTTTAATGTTTGCATTCGGGTGTGCCTCAATCTAATATCAGTTCAGTTTAGTTTATTGTCCCGTGTACCGAGGTACAGTGAAAAGCTTTTGTTGTGTGCTAACCAGTCAGCAGAAAGACAATACATGATTACAATCGGGCTGTCCACAGTGTATAGATACATGATAAGGGAATAACATTTAGTGCAAGACAAAGGCAGTAAAGTCCGATCAACGATAGTCCGAGGGTCACCAATGAGGTAGATGGAAGGTCAGGACCACTCTCTGGTTGTGGTAGGATGGTTCAGTTGCCTGATAACAGCTGGGAAGAAACTGTCCCTGAATCTGGAGGTGTATGCGTTCGTTTTCACACTTCTGTACCTCTTGCCTGAAGGGAGAGGGGAGAAGAGGGAGTGGCCGGGGTGCGACTGGTCAGTGATTATGCTGCTGGCCTTGCCGAGGCAGCGCGAGGTATATATGGAGTCAATGGAAGGCAGCCAGCATTTACAGACAGCCAGCGTTGAAAGGCTACACGATGTCTAGCTATTTCTCTAGTGCATACCAACTGTTGAATTTTACAATCAATTGGAAAAATCCAAACCAAATTAGTTCATCTTGCTGAATCAGAGCCAAAGATTCTTCTGTAAAATTGGCCATGTTAAGTAATGTCTATTTATGGCACACACACACACACACACAGATATCTCAGCTCATCACTACATTGTGGCTTCTTCAACTTGTTTTAATTCATTAGACCATCCATCTAAAGTCGGGCTGTGGATGAGGTCGAGGAAACAAAATCTATTTTTAAGTCATTAGTCATTTGTTTATTGTGACGTGTGTCGAGGTGCAGTGAAAAGCTTTCTTTGTCGCCAATCCAAGATGCCGCCCAGCCCCGACCACTATTTACCTGCAAATTAACAGGTTAACAAACTCACATTACCATCCACGCTCTTAAACCTCGACTGCTAAAGTAAATTCACTGTAAATGTACGTGTAATCACGTGCGGTCTTCCCGCTGACTGGTTAGCACGCAACAAACGCTTTTCACTGTACCTCGGTACACGTGACAATAAACTCAACTGGAATGGTAACTGAAGCTAACCAGTCTGCAGAGAGACAATTCATGATTACAATCGAGCCGTCCTCCGTGTCCAGATACGTGCAAGGTTAAAGTCCGATCAAAGACAGCCCGAGGGTCTCCAATGAGTTGGACAGTAGGTCCTGCCGGCTCCTGTTACAAGGCTTTGCTGTCGGGCAACCTAGGGCCTCAAACAAGAAAGGCCTGGATAGAGTGGATACGGAGAGGATGTTTCCACTAGTGGGAGCAAACAAAATCATGAGAGACCTCTTCCACCCCTGCAACAGACTGTTCCAGTCGCTACGGTCAGGCAAACGCCTCTGTTGCCATGCAGTGAGAACGGAGAGGTTGAGAAGGAGTTTCTTCCCAGAGGCAATTCGGACTGTAAACGCCTTTCTCACCAGGGACTAACTGTACAGAACGTTTTTCCTTCTATTATTTATTATGTAAAATAATATGTGTGTTATGATTGTGTTTATAATTTGTTTGGTTGTTTTGTTGTTCCGCGAGCATTGCCACTTTCATTTCACTGCACATCTCGTATGTGTATGTGACAAATAAACTTGACTTGACTTGACTTGAGAGTCTAGGACTAGAGATCGTAGTCTCAGAATTAAAGGATGCTCCTTTAGGAAGGAGATGAGGAGGGATTTCTTTAGTCTGAGGGTGGTGAATCTGTGGAATTGTTTGCCACAGATGGCTGTGGAGGTCAGGATCGAATCTTGGGTCACCACCATGTTGTGAGACAAGTCCATGATGTACTTGGAGCACTGTGAACAGCTCTGGGCTGCGGGGAGGTGTCAGGAACGGGGAATGTGAAGAGTTAAGAGTGTTTTGTTGCCACATGTTCCAGAGAGAACAATGACATTCTCCCTTGCAGCAGCACAACCCAGAATGTAAACACAGTGCTCTGGAAACAATATAATAAATGAAAAAGAAGTCCAGAGTGTGTGTGTGTGTGTGTATATGTATATATACATATACACAAAGGTAGACACAAAATGCTGGAGTAACTCAGCGGGATGGGCAGCATCTCTGGAGAGAAGGAATGGGTGACGTTTCGGGTCGAGACCCCTTCTTCAGGCTGAGAGTCAGGGGAGAGGGAAATTGGAGATATAGCCGGTGATGTAGAGAGATATAGAACAAATGAATGAAAGATATGCAAAAAATTAGATGATTAAAAACTGAAGGGTCTCCAGAGATGCTGCCTCACCCGCTGAATTACTCCAGCATTTTTTGTCTACCTTCGATTTACTCCAGCATCTTTTTGTACAAGATACATTTAATTGTCATTTGGACCCCTTGCAGTTCCTTCTTATACATACATACATACACACACATAAAAACAAACAAATATTGCAAAAAGACAAAAACAAGTCTTTGTAGTTTGGAAGACAAAAATGTTGGAGAAACTCAGCGGGTGCAGCAGCATCTATGGAACGAAGGAAATAGGCAACGTTTCAGGACGAAACGTTGCCTATTTCCTTCGCTCCAAAGATGCTGCTGCACCCGCTGAGTTTCTCCAGCATTTTTGTCTACCTTCGATTTTCCAGCATCTGCAGATCCTTCTTGAACTCTATGTAGTTTGGAGCTTATTTGGAATGTGTTTGTTGTAGTGTTTAATAGCCTGATGGCCGTCGGGGTGCAGTTGCAATGCGAGTCTTCGGCTCCACGGGGAATTTCTGCTGGAGCAGAGATGGCACGATGCAAAGTTATCGAAGGTTTCGTTTTGGCACGGGGAATATGGAGAAACTGTTGCGTCTGGGTCTGAACGGAACCACAACGCCTCGTGAAATTGAAACCATCGCTCTGAGAGAGAGAGAGAGAGAGAGCACGGATAGATTTCTTTCCCAAGGGGGACTTTCTGGATTTGAGAATGCCGAGCATCAGGGAATGGTTGTGGGCAGAGCACGGCGCCTTGCCGGGAAAAAAAACGTGAATCTATTTCAGCATTAAGAGTGCACGGAGGAGCAAAAGTCCAAGTGGAGATATATCGATATATATTCTTCATTTGAAGGATCACAATGTTGGCAGCTGAAAGATTCCCAGCGGAAAAGGCAAACTGGATCACGCCTATAATATGCAGGAAGGAACTGCAGATGCCGACTTTCACCAAAGGGAGACACAAAATGCTGGAGTAACTCAGGCAGTATCTCTGGGGAGAAGGAATGGGCGACGTTTCAGGTCGAGAGCCTTTGTCGAACTATCAAAGATAAATTGCAAATCTTCAGGAAGGCAGCAAGGGATAGGGATAGGCGGAATGCCTAAAAACGTTTAAAGTCCTCTACATGCATTATAACAATTCTGTGCTGTCAGAATAAGGGGTAAGGCATTTTAAGAGTAAGGGGTAAGCCATTTAGAACGGAGATGAGGAAACACTTTTTTTCACATTGAGAGTTGTAAGTCTGTGGAATTCTCTGCCTCGGAAGGGCCGGTTCTCTAGATATTTTCAAGAGAGAGCTAGATAGGGCTCTTAAAGTCAAGAGTCAAGTCAAGAATGTTTTATTGGCATATGTTCCGGATGGGACAATGAAATTCTTACTTGTTGCAGCACAACAGAATATGTGAATATGTAAACATTGTATAGAACTGGAAAAAAAGAAGAAAAAGTTGCAAATAACAACTAATAATATAGTGTTTTGCAGTTCAGAGCTCATAGCTTAGCAGAGTCAGGGGATATGGGGAGAAAGCAGGAACGGGGTACTGGTTGGGGATGATCAGCCATGATCACATTGAATGGCGGTGCTGGCTCGAAGGGCCGAATGGCCTACTCCTGCACCATTTGTCTATTGTCTATTGTCTATAGGAGGTTGAAGGACAAATGGCCACCATAAAACAATAAAAGAAGATGGAGAGGGTAACGGGCAGTTGCTTCTCTGCAATGGTGAGGATTTGGGCTGTGGTTACTCTGCTGTGTCTTGTGGAGGACTGGGTGATGTCTATTGGTTACAAGACCATTTGGAAGAAGGAAAATTTCTAAAGTGCTCGCTGCAATACACACGACATCGAAGGGAAACGCTGTCTATAAGGAGTTAGACGGATCTTGGTTCGTTGAGCAATCTCCCAGTGGTCACTGCATTTGGCGCCCTTGAATGAAGTCTTGATTGCTTAGCCCGATCTCCCCGTGACCTGCGTGGGTTTTCTCCGGGATCGACAGTTTCCTCCCACACTTCAAAGACGTACAGGTTTGTAGGTTAATTGGCTTTGGTTAAAAAATGTCCCTAGTGTGTGTAGGATAGTCAAGTCAAGTCACATTTATTTATATAGCACATTTAAAAAAACAACTCTCGTTGGCCAAAGTGCTTTACATTTGTTATAAGAATAGTATAAACAAACAAACTACATACATATATACATGTAGCCCTCGTTCAGTGGACATCAGGAAAGGCTTGGGAGTAGAGATAAGTTTTTAGTCTCATCTTAAAGGAGTGGATGGAGAGGGCAGTTCTGATGGGAAGGGGGATGATGCTGTTCCACAGTCTAGGAGCTGCAACCGCAAAGGCGCGGCCGGTCGCCCCTGAGCTTATGCCTAGACCGTGGGATGTTCAGCAGCCCCAAGTCAGCCGATCTAAGGGACCTGGAGGTGGAGTGGTGGGTGAGAAGACTTTTAATGTAGGAGGGGGCAAGCCCATTGAGGGGCTTTGTAGACATCGAGGAGGGTCTTGAAATGTATACGGAGCCAGTGGAGAGAGGCCAGGATCAGGGTGATGTGGTCCCTGTTTCGGGTGTCCGTCAGGAGTCTCGCTGCGGCGTTTTGGACCAGTTGCAGGCGGGACAGGGAAGATTGGCTGATGCCAGTGTAAAGGGAGTTGCAGTAATCGAGGCGGGGAAGAGATAAACGTGTGGATGATCTTTTCGAGGTCATCACAAAGTGATAGTGCTAGTATGCGGGGATTGCGGGCTCGGTGGGCCGAAGGGCCTGTGTCCGTGCTGTATCTCTAAACTAAACTAAACTAAACTAAACTAAACTAAACTAAACTAAACTAAACTTCTAGCGCAGGTCCAGCTGTCAACGGCTCCACATTCCTCCTCTAAGCCAGACATTCCAATCCTTTGGAGGTTAACTTGTAACATATTTCCCCAGCGTGAATGTGTACACACACCACGAGGCTGGACTCCACACACAAACAGGCGGAGCTCGGACAGCCCGAGCAAGATGCCTGTTGTGAGAGGAGCTGGGAGACGGGAGCTGGGAGCTGGCCTCGGACTGGCCCCTTGCGCTGGTGGCCCCCTGGCCTTCCAGAAGAAGAACTCAGGAGAAGCCAGCATCCAAACAGGCCAAAACCCTGCCGCACCGCCACAGTCTGTCCACCTGGGGCCGCTCACGAGTCAACTCGGAGATAGAAACATAGAAACATAGAAATTAGGTGCAGGAGTAGGCCATTCGGCCCTTCGAGCCTGCACCGCCATTCAATATGATCATGGCTGATCATCCAACTCAGTATCCCGTACCTGCCTTCTCTCCATACCCCCTGATCCCCTTAGCCACAAGGACCACATCTAACTCCCTCTTAAATATAGCCAATGAACTGGCCTCAACTACCCTCTGTGGCAGAGAGTTCCAGAGATTCACCACTCTCTGTGTGAAAAAAGTTCTTCTCATCTCGGATGTTTAAGAAGGAACTGCAGATGCTGGAAAATCGAAGGTAGACAAAAGTGCTGGAGTAACTCAGCGGGTGAGCATCTATGGAGCAGCACGTCTCGGGCCGAAACCCGAAGGAAATAGGCAACGTTTCGGGCCGAAACCCTGAAGGAAATAGGCACCGTTTCGGGCCGAAACCCGTAAGGGTTTCGGCCCGAAACGTTGCCTATTTCCTTCGCTCCATAGATGCTGCTGCACCCGCTGAGTTTCTCCAGCACTTTTGTCTACCTTCGATTTTCCAGCATCTGCTGCACCTTTTGTCTACCTTCAGCTCAGAGATGGGTCAGTTCAGTCACGCCATGGTGGACTTGCTGTGGTTCAGCCTAGATCGACACAAAGTGCGTGGAGTAACTCAGCGGGTCAGGCAGCATCTCTGGGGTTAAAAAAAGGAGTGGGTGACGATTCGACCATGAGTTCATAAGTGATCGGAGTAGAATTAGGCCATTTGGCCCATCGAGTCTACTCCGCCATTCAATCACGGCTGATCTATTCTCTCCCTCTTGACTGGAGGCCTGTGACTAGTGGTGTACTCCAGGGTTCTGTTGACTGTTTGTCATAAGGTCAGAAGACCATAAGTGATAGGAGCAGAATTAGGCCATTCAGCCCATCAAGTCTACTCTGCCATTCAATCATGGTTGATCTATCTCTCCCTCCTAACCCCATTCTCCTGCCTTCTCCCCGTAACCCCTGACACCCGTACTAATCAAGAACCTGTCTATCTCTGCCTTAAAAATATCCACTGACTTGGCCTCCAAAGCCTTCTGTGGCAAAGAATTCCACCGATTCACCACCCTCTGACTAAAGAAATCTCTCCTCATCTCCTTGTCGCCTACGCCAATGATTTGGATGAGAACGTACATGGGAAGATGGGCAAGTTTGCTGGTGACACGAAGGTGGGTGGTATTGTAGATGGTGACGATGGCGGTCAGAAATTCTGTGTTCGATCTGTGTTCGACGCTGACTATGGGTGCTGTCTATACGGAGTTATCTCTGCCTTAAGGGGGGGATCTTATAGAAACTTACAACATTCATAAGGGGTTGGACAGGCTAGATGCAAGAAGATTGTTCCCAATGTTCTTGCATACCTGATTCATAGCAAAAGGATTTGAGTATAGGAGCAGGGAGGTTCTACTGCAGTTGTACAGGGTCTTGGTGAGACCACACCTGGAGTATTGCGTACAGTTTTGGTCTCCTAATCTGAGGAAGGACATTCTTGCCATAGAGGGAGTACAGAGAAGGTTCACCAGACTGATTCCTGGGATGTCAGGACTTTCATATGAAGAAAGACTGGATAGACTCGGTTTGTACTCGCTAGAATTTAGAAGATTGAGGGGGGATCTTATAGAAACTTACAAAATTCATAAGTGGTTGGACAGGCTAGATGCAAGAAGATTGTTCCCGATGTTGGGGAAGCCCAGAACAAGGGGTCACACAGTTTAAGGATAAGGGGGAAGTCTTTTAGGACCGAGATGAGAAAAAAAAAAAATCACACAGAGAGTGGTGAATCTGTGGAATTCTCTGCCACAGAAAGTAGTTGAGGCCAGTTCATTGGCTATATTTAAGAGTTAGTTAGATGTGGCCCTTGTGGGATCAGGGGGTATGGAGAGAAGGCAGGTATAGGATACTGAGTTGGATGATCAGCCATGATCATATTGAATGGCAGTGCAGGCTCGAAGGGCCGAATGGCCTCTACTCCTGCACCTATTTTCTATGTTTCTATGTTAACAATATCCATTGACTCGACTCCCACTGCCTTCTGTGGCAAATAATTCCACAGATTCACCACCCTCGAAGAGTCGAGACCCTTCTTCAGACTGAAAGGCAGGAGAGAGGGAAACTAGAGGCATGAAAGGGTACATGGAACAAATCAGAGCTGGCACCGATGACTCAGGAAAGATGGAGCCCACAATGATCCATTGTTGGCTGGAAAAGAGATGATAACGAAGAGATGCAAATAGCAAGGCTGCTTGGGTGGGGGAGGGACAGAGACAGAGAGAGAATGCAAGGGTTACTTGAAGTTAGATAAATCAATTATCATACCTGATTTACACCATTGTGTACAGTTTTGGTCTCCAAATCTGAGGAAGGACATTATTGCCATAGAGGGAGTGCAGAGAAGGTTCACCAGACTGATTCCTGGGATGTCAGGACTGTCTTATGAAGAAAGACTGGATAGACTTGGTTTATACTCTCTAGAATTTAGGAGATTGAGAGGGGATCTTATAGAAACTTACAAAATTCCTAAGGGGTTGGACAGGCTAGATGCAGGAAGATTGCTCCCGATGTTGGGGAAGTCCAGGACAAGGGGTCACAGCTTAAGGATAAGGGGGAAATCCTTTAAAACCGAGATGAGAAGAACTTTTTTCACACAGAGAGTGGTGAATCTCTGGAACTCTCTGCCACAGAGGGTCGTCGAGGCCAGTTCATTGGCTATATTTAAGAGGGAGTTAGATGTAGCCCTTGTGGCTAAAGGGATCAGGGGGTATGGAGAGAAGGCAGGTACAGGATACTGAGTTGGATGATCAGCCATGATCATATTGAATGGCGGTGCAGGCTCGAAGGGCCGAATGGCCTACTCCTGCACCTAATTTCTATGTTTCTATGTTTCTATTCATGAATCTGAAGACGGGTCTCGACCCGAAACGTCGCCCATTCCTTCTCTCCAGAGATGCTGTCTGATCCGCTGAGTTACTCCAGCATTTTGTGTCTACCTTCAATATTCATACCGCTGGGTTGTAAGGTGTAGGAAGGAACTGCAGATGCTGGTTCAAACTGAAGGTGGACTTAAAAATCTGGAGTAACTCAGCGGGACGGGCAGCATCTCTGGAGAGAAGGAATGGGTGACGTTTCGGGTCGAGGGCCTTCTTCAGACTTAAAGTAACGATGATATAGGAAGCAGGCCATTGCCTGCACGGAGTTGGTACGTTCTACCTGTCACCACAGGCTGTCTTCTTTCAGTGTAATCTTGTTGATGAACCCATCGCTATCATTCCACCTTGAAGTTCCCTCTCCTCCAGAAGCCCACACTGCTGACATGCTGCTGGGCACAATTCACAGCGGTCCTTGTCGATCTAGAACCACCAGAGGTCATCTTTTGGAGGTCAACATATGAGAAGCGTCTGACACCACTGGGCCAGTACTCGCTGGAGTTTAGAAGCTTGTGGGTGGACCACTTTGGACCTTACAGAATAATGAAAGGCAAAGATAGAGTGGATGTGGAGAGGATGTACTAGAGAGATTTACTAGAATGTTGCCTGGGTTTCAGCAACTAAGTTACAGAGAAGGTTGAACAAGTTAGGGCTTTATTCTCTGGAGCGCAGAAGGTTAAGGGGGGACTTGATAGAGGTTTTTAAAATGATGAGAGGGATAGACAGAGTTGACGTGGAAAAGCTTTTCCCACTGAGAGTAGGGAAGATTCAAACAAGGGGACATGACTTGAGAATTAAGGGACTGAAGTTTAGGGGTAACATGAGGGGGAACTTCTTTACTCAGAGAGTGGTGGCGGTGTGTGGAATGAGCTTCCAGTGAAGGTGGTGGAGGCAGGTTCGTTTTTATCATTTAAAAATAAATTGGATAGTTATATGGATGGGAAGGGAATGGAAGGTTATGGTCTGAGCGCAGGTGTATGGGACTAGGGGAGAATACGTGTTCGGTACGGACTAGAAGGGTCGAGATGGCCTGTTTCCGTGCTGTAATTGTTATATGGTTATATATGGTTATATGATGTTTCCACTGGTGGGAGAGTCTAGGACCAGAGGTCACAGCCTCAGAATTAAAGGGCGCTCTTTTAGAAAGGAGGTGAAGAGGAACTTCTTTAGTCAGAGGGTGGTTAATCTGTGGAACTCAATGCCACAGAGTCTGTGGAGGCCAAGTTAGTGGATATATTTAAGGCAGAGATAGACAAATTGTTGATTAGAACGGGTGTAGAGAAGGCAGGAAAATGGGATTAGGAGGCAGAGATCAGCCATGGTTGAATGGCGGAGTGGATCCGATAGGCCGAATGGCCTCATTCTACTCCGAGAACTTAAGAACATATCGTTCAAGGTTTTCTTCACTGAAAACATCCCTCCAATACCATGGATGCAGTTGTTTACGAACATGAATGATCAGAGAAGGCAGATAACACCCCAGCACTACGAAAACGGCAAGAGGTGAGTAGCTACTGTTTGGCAACGTCACAAGACACTGGTTTATAGATTCATCCGAGAACGTTTATTTTCCTTTGGTTTTTATTTCTTACATTGTGGCTGAATAAATGTTGCAACGAGAGACAAGGTTAGATGTGGCACCACTAAGGCGTGGAGAGTTGGCAATGGCGTTTCACCGTTCCGTGAATCATTAACGGATGTTCGCTTCCAGAATGAGGTCTACGTTGGTTGATCCAACTTGTGCTTCTTGTCTTCCTGTCTGCACCCCTCGCCTCTCCTCGCCCCAAACTTGCTCATTGCAACGGGGGTAGTGCAGACTGAGCCCGTACAATTGTAATCATGTGTTGTCTTTCCGCTGACTGGATAGCACGCAACAAAAGCTTTGCAGTGTACCCCCGGTACACGTGACAATAAATAAACTAAACTGAACTTGGTTTATACTCTCTAGAATTTAGGAGATTGAGAGGGGATCTTATAGAAACTTACAAAATTCTTAAGGGGTTGGACAGGCTAGATGCAGGAAGATTGTTCCCGATGTTGGGGAAGTCCAGGACAAGGGGTCACAGCTTAAGGATAAGGGGGAAATCCTTTAAAACCGAGATGAGAATAACTTTTTTCACACAGAGAGTGGTGAATCTCTGGAACTCTCTGCCACAGAGGGTAGTCGAGGCCAGTTCATTGGCTATATTTAAGAGGGAGTTAGATGTGGCCCCTGTGGCTAAAGGGATCAGGGGGTATGGAGAGAAGGCAGGTACGGGATACTGAGTTGGATGATCAGCCATGATCATATTGAATGGCGGTGCAGGCTCGAAGGGCCGAATGGCCTACTCCTGCACCTAATTTCTATGTTTCTATGTTTCTAAACTGAACTGAACTCCAAAACAATCTGACTCATTTGCTGATCTTGACTGCTCCATTTCTCCACACATGTTCCAATAGTCCTCGATTACTCAACAGGAAAGGACAACATCTGGAACATGGTTAGAATATACCAGGTTTATCCAAAGAGCCGTGTAATTTCCATCCAAGACGGCAGGAAATTGTAGCGAATTGTGGAGGCAGCCCAGACCATCGCCGCAAACCGACCTCCCTTCCATTGACTCCATCTACACCTCACGCTGCCTCGGCAAGGCCAGCAGCATCATCAAGGACCAGCCTCACCCTGGGCACTCCCTCTTCTCCCCTCTCCCATCAGGCAAGAGGTACAGAAGTGTGAAAACGAACGAACGCACACCTCCCGATTCAGTGACAGTTTCTTCCCAGCTGCTATCAGGCAACTGAACCGTCCTCTCACCAACTAGAGAGCGGTCCTGACCTCCCATCTACCTCATGGGAGACCCACAGCCTATCTTTAATCGGACTTTGCTGGATTTTATCTTGCACTAAACATTATTCTTCTTTATCCTGTATCTGTACACTGTGGATGGTTTGATTCTACACATGGATAGTCTTTTGCCAAAGCCAATTAACCTACAAACCTAAGATAGACACAAAATGCTGGAGTAACTCAGCGGGACAGGCAGCATCTCTGGAGAGAAGGAATGGGTGACGTTTCGGGTCGAGACCCTTCTTCAGAAGTCTTTGACTGAAGTGGGAATGATCTTGCATCTCATAAGTTCGAGAAAATGGCTTTGCCAATATTTTTAAGAACCGTATTAAGTGCACACACACACATATCACGTCAATAGCATGCTGAATTTACCACCAACTCATTGAACATAGTAAAACAAAGGGGTGGGGTAAGCTAGCGTATCGAAAACTGGCCTTGAAAAACAATGTGTAAAAAATGCCATGTCTAAACCAATGAGTAAAATCATTTGTATTTGCTTTCTTGGTAGAAGATAAAAGATTTTACAGAAGTTTTACATGTGTTTGGCATGAACCTCCAGACATGAATCAAACTAAATCTAACGCCAACTTACAACCCAGCGGTATGAATATTGATTCATCCAAACAAGTAACCCCTGCCTCCCCACTCTCTCCGTCCCTCCCCCACCCAAGTTTTCCCAGCTTCAAAGTCTGCGTGTTGAGTCTCATTGTCTGCAACTCGTTCTCACCTAGACCACAGCTAACAGTGGCCTGTTTCCTTTATCATCGTGACTTTTTTACATATCTTTCATTCATAGAAACATAGAAACATAGAAACATAGAAATTAGGTGCAGGAGTAGGCCATTCGGCCCTTCGAGCCTGCACCGCCATTCAATGTGATCATGGCTGATCATCCAACTCAGTATCCCGTACCTGCCTTCTCTCCATACCCTCTGATCCCCTTGGCCACAAGGGCCACATCTAACTCCCTCTTAAATATAGCCAATGAACTGGCCTCAACTACCCTCTCTGGCAGAGAGTTCCAGAGATTCACCACTCTCTGTGTGAAAAAAGTTCTCCTCATCTCGGTTTTAAAGGATTTCCCCCTTATCCTTAAGCTGTGACCCCTTGTCCTGGACTTCCCCAACATCGGGAACAATCTTCCTGTATCTAGCCTGTCAAACCCCTTAAGAATTTTGTAAGTTTCTATAAGATCCCCTCTCAATCTCCTAAATTCTAGAGAGTATAAACCAAGTCTATCCAGTCTTTCTTCATAAGACAGTCCTGACATCCCAGGAATCAGTCTGGTGAACCTTCTCTGCACTCCCTCTATGGCGATAATGTCCTTCCTCAGATTTGGAGACCAAAACTGCACGCAATACTCCAGGTGTGCTCTCACCAAGACCCTGTACAACTGCAGTAGAACCTCCCTGCTCCTATACTCAAATCATCTTGCTATGAAAGCCAACATACCATTCGCTTTCTTTACTGCCTGCTGCACCTGCATGCCTACCTTCAATGACTGGTGTACCATGACACCCAGGTCTCGCTGCATCTCCCCCTTTCCCAATCGGCCACCATTTAGATAATAATATTATTTTGTTCTATATCTCTCTACATCGCCGTCTATATCTCTTGTTTCCCTCTCCCCCTGAACCTCTGTCTGAAGAAGGGTCTCGACCCTATACGTCACCCATTCCTTCTCTCCAGAGACGCTGATAAACAAGCCTGTCCCGCTGAGTTACTCCAGCTTTTTGTGTCTATCTTCGAGTTTCACCGGCATCTGCAGTTCCCTTCCTACACGTTATTTCAAAAGCCTGAGAATTGCAGTCATGTACTTTGAGTGATTAATGACATCCAAGATGTTTTTATGTTGTCAGTAAAAAAAAAAAAAGATGATTTATATAAGAGGATAAATGACTTTGCTTAAAACTATTATAGCTACACTGAGAACTGTTTATTTTGGCCTTTCACTCGACTGCCATTTATGGTCAGGAGAATGTGAAGGGTTGTTCAGGCAGCACAGCCCAGCGCTGGATGTGTGTTTGACAAAACCACGGGCCTGTCAACTTTATCTCCATCCTTATTTTTGATGGGATAAGAATAACTGTAAAAACCATTGTGGTGTTAGTTGGTGAGGTTGCAGCGGCATGCCAGATGAAATGTTTGTGCGGTGTCTCTTGCCAATTGTCCAATCTATGCGTGCAGTCTTACAGCCAGTGACGGAGATGAACGCATCTCACACCGCCCCAGCCCAGTGCACCCTCTTCATCTGGACCTCATTGAGAACTTTGGATTGCAACTCCGCTTATTTTGAGCGGTTAATGACTGGGCTCCCATGCTGGGGGCATGGTGTGTGATCAGATTACACGCAGTTAGAGTGCATGTCACAGCCTGATAGCAGGCAGATTATAGAGAGACGCTGTTCTCTTAGATAGTTTAATGGCTATGTTAGGAGGCAGTCTCCATCCTCTGCTAAAAGCCTCCTGCACAATCCGCTTTTAACTCCAGTAAGGACACGCTTATACAAGGCCTTGGCTTCTGCGCATGTTTGGTTTAGTTTCGAGATACAGCGTGCAAACAGGCCCTTCGGCCCACCGAGCCCGCGCCGACCAGCGATCACCCCGTACACTAGCACTATCCATCCTAGTCACCGGGGACAATTTGCAGAAGCCGATTATCTTACAAACCCGCACGTCTTTGGAATGTGTGAGGAAAACCTGAGCACCCGGAGAAAACCCACACGGTCACGGGGAGAAAGTGCAAACTCCTTAAGGGCCTGTCCCACGAGCATGCGCCTGCATGCGGCGAGCGCGACCAAACCGGAAGCGGGGGCCGCGCGGAGGTCGAGTAATCCCGTACGAGTTGACGTGAAGTTCGAGCGAAGTCCGCGGGAAGTTCGCGCTAGGCGTACGCCGTCAAGACGCTGCGTACGGAGTCAAGACGCTGCGCATGCCCATCGAGGCGGTGCGTACGGCCTCAATGCGGCTGCGGGCCGGCAGGCCGTTGCCGCGCGGAATTTTTGAACAGTGTCAGTTTTTCGGAGTCCCGCGCGATGTCGGGACCAGCTCCGCACAACTCCATACGGCTCCGGCGATCGGAGTGGGACCGGCCCCGCGAGGCCGTACGGCTCAAGCCACCACGTTAGGTCGCGCTTGCCGCTTGGAGTCACATGCTCGTGGGACTGGCCCTTTACAGACAGCACCCGTGGTCAGGATCGAACACAGATCAAAGTCTCTGGCGGTGTGAGGCTACAACTCTACCACCCTGTGCAGCCTGGGTGCATTATGGGTATGCATGATCAGTACATGGATTAATTGAATTATTTAATACATCTGATTTGGAACGAGCCAAATTCCACAAGCTTCTACAAAATCTTTAGGCTGCAGAAATCCTTGCTGAAACCCTCCCCAAAAATGCAACACCTCATATTAAACTCCATCAACCAATCCTCAGCCTACTTGGCCAACCCATCAAGATCCTGCTGCAATTGCAGACCGCCATCGTCACCATCTACAATACCACCCACCTTTGTGTCACCAGCAAACTTGCTCATCTTCCCATGTACGTTCTCATCCAAATCATTGGCGTAGATGACAAGGAGATGAGGAGAGATTTCTTTAGTCAGAGGGTGGTGAATCTGTGGAATTCTTTGCCACAGAAGGCTGTGGAGGCCAAGTCAGTGGATATTTGTAAGGCAGATTCTTGATCAGTACGTGAGTCAGGGGTTACGGGGAGAAGGCAGGAGAATGCGGTTAAGAGGGAGAGATAGATCAACCATGATTGAATTGCGGAGTAGACATGATGGGCTGAATGGCCTAATTCTGCTCCTATCACTTATGGTCTTCTGACCTTATGACAAACAGTCAACAGAACCCTGGAGTACACCACCAGTCACAGGCCTCCAGTCCGAGAAGCAACCTCCCAGCATCACCCTCTGCTTCCTTCCATAAAGCCAATTTTCTACCCATTCAGCTATCCCTCCTTGGATCCCATGCAAACTACTATTGAATTTGCAGACAGATGTTCATGGTGCTGCCGGCAACTCTTTGATGCGTTAGAGTCCAATTTGTGTCAGGAAAAAAATCCTTTTATTGAGATTTGTCTTGCCTTTCCTGGTTGTGTCACTGATGTCCTTCCTTCCATCTCCCCACCACCTCACAGTGATTTATGGGGCGGTGTCATGTTCAGCAACGCATTCACAGGTTTAGTTTCAGTTTTAGATTAGCCTAGAGTAGAGACACAGAGCGGAAACAGGCCGTTCGGCCCACCAGCGATCATTCCGTACACCACCACTATCCCACACACACTGGGGACAATTTGCAGAAGGCCATTGACCTGCAAGCCCGCACGTCTTTGGAGCGTGGACGGAAACCGGAGCAGCCGGAGAAACCCCACGCAGGCCGTGCGCGAGGAGAACGTACAAACTTCGCACAGACGGTTTTAAGAACAAGGGGCATAAGCCATTTAGAACAGAGATGAGGAAACGCTTTTTCACACAGAGAGTTGTGAGTCTGTGGACTTCACTGCCTCAGAGGGCGGTGGAGGCCAGTTCTCTGGATACTTTCAAGAGAGAGATAGAGCTCTTAGAGATAGCGGAGTCAGGGGATATGGGGAGAAGGCAGGAACGGGGAACTGATTGTTGGTGTTCAGCCATGATCACATTGAATGGCGGCGCTGGCTCGAAGGGCGGCATGGCCGACTCCTGCACCCGTGGTCAGGATTGAACCTGGGTCTCTGGCGCTGTGAGGCATTGACTCCACCACCGTGCTGGCCTTGATCGTGGATGCAGATGTTGAGCCTTGGCGGGAGTCATAGAGTCGCAGCGGGACACAGTGTGGAAACTGAGACCCACTCCTGCCTTTGCCATCGTTCGAACACTTGTTGCGAATGTTTACGGTGTGAACAGATGTTTTATGTCGGGGCCTGAGGGCGATTGCTGCTTCCCTGATGATTGTGTTGAAGTGTTTTTGAACCAGGCAGAGAGTAGTTATGAGGGTTTGCTGACACTTGACTTCATCTCACTGAATCATCACAGCACTGGCCATGAAATGTAGGCGTCTGTGAACAGTGGGGCAGTGTTGGTATCAAGTGGACCTTTCCACAGCTAACATCATTATTTTGATCAGCCTGAAGAAGGGTCTCGACCCGAAACGTCGCCCATTCCTTCTATCCAGAGATGCTGCCTGTCCCGCTGAATTACTCCAGCATTTTGTGTGTCCATCTTCGATTTAATCCAGCATCTGCAGTTCTTTCCTACACATAATTATTTTGATTCCAGTTCCCATTCTGAAATGCAACTTTTACTTCTCTCTTATTCCCTCTCCCCCCCCCCCCCCCCCCCCCCCCCCCCCCCCCCCCCCCCCCCCTCCCCCACCATAGATGTCCTACAGTTTCACTTTTTGCATCCCTGCATTATCAACTCTTCCATAGCCAACAATGGACCTTTGTGGGCTCCACCATTCCTTGGCCATGAATCCACAGAGCCAGTCATTTTCATGCAGGTTAAGGGAATTAGATTTTTTAATTCAAACTGAAGAAGGGTCTCGACCCAATACGTCACCCCTTCCTTATCTCCTCAGGTACCTCATAAGTGAAAACCCCACCTTTCTTATAACCATATAACATATAATAACCATATAACAATTACAGCACGGAAACAGGCCATCTCGACCCTTCTAGTCCGTGCCGAACACATAATCTCCCCTAGCCCCATATACCTGCGCTCAGACCATAACCCTCCATTCCCTTCCCGTCCATATAACTATCCAATTTATTTTTAAATGATAAAAACGAACCTGCCTCCACCACCTTCACTGGAAGCTCATTCCACACAGCCACCACTCTCTCAGTAAAGAAGTTCCCCCTCATGTTACCCCTAAACTTCAGTCCCTTAATTCTCAAGTCATGTCCCCTTGTTTGAATCTTCCCTACTCTCAGTGGGAAAAGCTTGTCCACGTCAACTCTGTCTATCCCTCTCATCATTTTAAAAACCTCTATCAAGTCCCCCCTTAACCTTCTGCGCTCCAAAGAATAAAGACCTAACTTGTTCAACCTTTCTCTGTAACTTATAAATTATCCTTTCGAACCATCCATTATTTACTCAGCCACAATTTTGCTGGATTATAGTAACTGTCTTCCATGGGAGAGGAGAGTTCTGTAACACACACACTCTCACAGCTCCCCCTCTGTGACACCTCCTGCACTTTCATCACCCGATCAACTCTTCAAAGCCAACAATGGACCATTGTGGGCTCCACCTTGCCTTTGTCGTCGGTGCCGGCTCTGGTTTGTTCCGAACCTTTTCATACCTCTAGTTTCCCTCTCCCCCTGACTCTCAGTCTGAAGAAGGGTCTCAAACCGAAACGTCACCCATTCCTTCTCTCCAGAGATGCTGACTGTCCCGCTGAATTACTCCAGCATTTTGTGTGTCCATCTTCAGTGTAAACCAGCATCTGCAGTTCCTTCCTCCACATACTAAACAGTTCTCTCTGTGTCCAATCAACGTCTCAGTATTTTGACACACTATCCCCTCCAGTCCCCAAACCCTTCATTGTACAGCTGTCAATATTTTATCAGTTTGAAGAATTGCCCTCATGCGAAATGTTGCTTATCTATTTCCTCCACAGACACTGCCTGACCTGCTGAGTCACTCCAGCACTTTGTGACCTTTTGCTCAAACCACCATCTGCAGTTCCTTGTCCCTACTCCCCATTTAAGAATAAGGAGTAAGCCATTTGGAACGGAAACGAGGAAACACTTTTTCTCACAGAGAGTGGTGAGTCTGTGGAATTCTCTGCCTCAGAGGGCATTGGAGGCAGGTTCTCTGGATGCTTTCAAGAGAGAGCTAGATAGGGCTCTTAAAGATAGTTGGAGTCAGGGGATATGGGGAGAAAGCAGGAACGGGGTACTGATTGGGGATGATCAGCCATGATCATATTGAATGCTGGTGCTGGCTCAAAGGGCCGAATGGCCTACTCCTGCACCTATTGTCTATTGTCTACTCCAGTACTTTGTGTTTTGCTCATGATTCCAGCACTTGCAGTTCTTTGTGCCTCCTGTCACGGCGAATGCAGCGCCGGAGACCCGGGTTCGATCCTGACTACGGGTGCTGTCCGTGCGGAGTTTGCACGTTCCTCCCGTGATTTTTCTCCGAGATCTTCGGTTTCCTCCCGCACTCCAAAGACGTGCAGGGTTTGTCGGTTAATCGACTTCGGCAAATATTGTAACTTGTCCCTAGTGGTTTTGTCGGATAGTGTTAGTGTGCGGGGATCGCTGGTCGGCGCAGACCCGATGGGCCGAAGGGGCTGTTTCCGTGCTGTATCTCTAAACTAAAAAAAACCGAAACTCTTCTATATTGTCACCCTGCCATTGTTTAGAGATGCCAATTCCTTGACGTAATAATCTGATTATTTTTATTAACTTTTGGAGCATTATTTACATTCACTTGCAGATATTGTGTCAGTGGATTTGGGACGATGCCCGTCAAACCTTTTGACCTCCTCTAGTGGTTTTCTTTTACATTTAAGGATCGCGTGAAGGTTTAAAATGAGAGCAGGGTAACAAGATCGGTGGGGGGGGGGCGGGTGAAATCCCAGTGAAAGACCAAGCGATGGGGAAAGTCATTGTCTAATTTATTTTGCTCTCCAAAGCTCCGAGTGACTCAATCGCTTTACTCCCTTATTTATTTGAATTGGCAACATTTCAATTAACCTCAGCCAAATAAATGGCATACGCTGGAGAAATATGGAGCAACAACAGGGGTGAGAAACCAACAAAAGTCCTCAATATGGTGGTGATGTCAATGGGATCGTCAATGATAGAGTCAGTGTGGCAAAGAGATGCATCTTTAGTTCACGAGGATGTTGCCAGGACTCCGGGGTCTGAGCTGCAGGGAGAGGTTGAGTAGGCTGGGTAGACACAAAATGCTGGAGTAACTCAGCGGGACAGGCAGCATCTCTGGAGAGAAGGAATGGGTAACATTTCTTCACTCGAGGGGCTTCTTCAGGCTTGTCTCAAACCGAAACGTCACCCATTCCTTCTCTCCAGAGATGCTGCCTGTCCTACTGAGTTACTCCAGCATTTTGTGTCTATCTTCGATTTAAACCAGCATCTGCAATTCCTTCCTACACAATGAGTAGGCTGGGATTCTATTCCTTGGAGCGCAGGAGGATGAAGGGGTGATCTTGGAATGTGGAATTCTCTGCCTCAGAGGGCGGTTGAGACAGGTTCTCTGGATGCTTTCAAGAGAGAGCTGGATAGGGCTCTTAAAAATAGCGGAGTCAGGAAAGGCAGGAACGGGGTACTGATTGGGGATGATCAGCCATGATCACATTGAACGGCGGTGCTGGCTCGAAGGGCTGAATGGCCTACTCCTGCACATATTGTCTATTGTCTGTGTTCAAGAAGGAACTGCAGATGCTGGAAAATCGAAGGTACACAAAAAAGCTGGAGAAACTCAGCGGGTGCAGCAGCATCTATGGAGTGAAGGAAATAGGCAACGTTTCGGGCCAAAACCATTCTTCAGACTGATGTTTGAAGAGACTGATGTCTATTGTCAATTGTCTATTGTCTATTAGCTTAAAGAGGTGCATTAAATCATGGGATTTTTGCATGTTGCCATGCCTGTTTCCAAGCTGTATCACTCTATGACTCTTTGCAGAAGCCTATTTCGGCCCGAAACGTTGCCTATTTCCTTCGCTCCTTAGATGCTGCTGCACCCGCTGAGTTTCTCCAGCATTTTTGTCTACCTTCGATTTTCCAGCATCTGCGGTTCCTTCGTGAGCCTCGGACTATCTTTGACTGGGCTTTACTGCCTTTATCATGGACTAAATGTTATTCCCCTTCTCATGTATCTGTACACTGTAAATGGATCGATTGTAATCATGTGTTGTCTTTCTGCTGACTGGTTAGCGCGCAACAAAAGCTTTTCACTGTACCTCTGTACACGTGACAATAAACTCAACTGAACTGAACTCCAAAACAATCTGACTCATTTGCTGATCTTGACTGCTCCATTTCTCCACACATGTTCCAATAGTCCTCGATTACTCAACAGGAAAGGACAACATCTGGAACATGCTTAGAATATACCAGGTTTATCCAAAGAGCCGTGTAATCTCCATCCAAGACCGCAGGAAATTGCAGCGAGTTGTGGACGCAGCCCAGACCATCGCCGCAAACCGACCTCCCTTCCACTGACTCCATCTACACCTCACGCTGCCTCGGCAAGGCCAGCAGCATAATCAAGGACCAGTCTCACCCCGGTCACTCCCTCTTCTCCCCTCTCCCATCGGGCAAGAGGTACAGAAGTGTGAAAAAAACACACACACCTCCAGATTCAGGGACAGTTTCTTCCCGGCTGTTATCAGGCAACTGAACCGTCCTCTCACCAACTAGAGAGTGGTCCTGACCTCCCGGTACCTCTTGACCCTCGGACTATCTTTAATTGGACTTTACTGGACTTGATCTTGCACTAAATGTTATTCCCTTTATCCTGTATCTGTACACTGTGGACGGCTCGATTGTAATCATGTATTGTCTTTTCACTGACTGCCCAGCACGTGATACAAAATAATTTCTCTATCCATCAGTACACATGACAATAATAAACTAAACTAAACTAAATTAAACTACCTCTGGTGTTTAGGAAGGAACTGCAGATGCTGGTTTATACCAAAGATAGACACAAAGTGCTGGAGTAGCTCAGTGGGTCTGGCAACGTCTCTGGATCCTTCCTTAGACTGAGGTGTGGTCTCGACCCGACACGTCATCTAACCTTTTTATCTGATTGAAGATAGTCTGAGGGTCTCCAATGAGGTAGATTGGATGTCAGGACCGCTCCCTATTGGTGAGAGGACGGTTCAGTCGCCTGATAACAGCTGGGAAGAAACTGTCCCTGAATCTGGAGGTGTGTGTGCGTTCGTTTTCACACTTCTGTACCTCTTGCCCGACGGGAGAGGGGAGAACAGTGAGTGACCGGGGTGAGACTGGTCCTTGATGATGCTGCTGGCCTTGCCGAGGCAGCGTGAGGTGTCGATGGAGTCAGTGGAAGGGAGGTTGGTTTGTGTGAAGGTCTGGGCTGCGGCCACAACTCTCTGCAATTTCCTGCGATCTTGCACGGGCCAAACCGTGCTGTGATGCATCCCGATAAAATGCTTCCTACGGCACATCAGAAGGTTAGTAAGTTAAACATGGATATGAGCCAGCATCTGTCTTTCCTGTTTCTACAATTAATGGAACACTGGTTACAAAATGGTTGGTGAAGAAAACTATTTGTTTCTGCACCCAGTCCTTTGAAAACATTCTCGAAACATAACATTTCTTGGTAAATGAGGTGTGCATTAATCAGCAGCTGTCTGTAACCCCATGGTGTAATTAGTTGGTTCATCTGACAGCTAAGCGGTTTGCCAGCAGTAAAATGTGAACTTGGGCATAGTCTATCTTTGGAGATAGATATTTGGAGCCACACACTCTCGCTGCATGCAGCTGGATTCCTCTCAGTATTTGCCTGGCATTGAACTCGGGATGGGAGTGGCAGAGACTGTCACGTTTCTAGCCTTGCAGCACTGCACAATCGAAGGAAGCTTTCTGAAGTCACACAATGGCAGAGCATAAAGACTGGCTGCTTTGGCCCATTATCCGTTCCTCTTGTTTGAAATTTGCGGTGAATTAATCACGCTGTTTCCCCGTAGCCCTGTAAATGCTGTAAAAAGAAAAAGGGGCGTCACGGTGGCGCAGCGGTAGAGTCGCTGCCTCACAGCGCCGGAGACCCAGGTTCGATCCCGACCACGGGTGCTGTCTGTACGGAGTTTGTACGCTCTCCCCGTGACCTGCGTGGGTTTTCTCCGGGATCTTCCGTTTCCTCCCACACTCCAGAGTCAAGTCAAGTCAAGTTTCTGCCTTCTCCCCATATCCCCTGACACCGCTATTTTAAGAGCCCTGTCTAGCTCTCTCTTGAAAGCATCCAGAGAACCGGCCTCCACCGCCCTCTGAGGCAGAGAATTCCACAGACTCACCACTCTCTGTGAGAAAAAAGTTTAAAACTTAAACAAAAAGATAGCATACATAGATACTCTAACAACATTTAAGCAACATTGGGACAGGTGCATGGATCGGACAGGTGCATGGAATATGGGCCAGATGCAGGCAGGTGGGGCGAGTGTAGATGGGGCATGTTGGTCGGTGTGGGCAATTTGAGCCGAAGGGCCTGTTTCCACGCTGTATCACTCTATGAAGTGCGTACCAGGACCACGATAATTTGTAAAACTTGTGTAAGAGAGGAGGAGATAGTCCACAAGGGGTTAAATGCGAGGTGAGATTTCCCCCAGTGCCAGTCAAACTGTAGAGAGACACAGTCTCATCTCTTCCCCGACAGTTCAAGTGGAACTTTCTCTGGATTAGTCAAATTGTTTTGGGTCTCCTGATAAATAGAATTTGATATTGAGGTGAGTCTGTGCGCGTGGGATGTTGTCCGTGTAATTGAATGGCTCTCAAATAGTCATGGAGGTTGGTGAGACGAGGCCAGCACTGCTGATCTCAACCCTGTATTTAATATAATTTGATGTCTCTGAAGGCTGGAGTCAAATTGTTAGAATGAAAGGAAATGAGACACTTCAACCCTCACAAACCAACCGGAGATGATGGTATGGGAAGTCGGCTGGATTATAACAGCCTGATGAAGGGTTTCGGCCCGAAACGTTGCCTATTTCCTTCGCTCCACAGATGTTGCTGCATCCGCTGAGTTTCTCCAGCACTTTTGTCTACCTTCGATTACAATCATCGCTGAAGGTGATGATTTGACACAAATTGCTGGAGTAACTCAGCGGGACAGCCGTGCGGCACGGTGGCGCAGCGGTAGAGTTACCGCCTTACAGCGCTTACGGCGCCGGAGACCCGGGTTCGATCCCGACTACAGGTGCTTGTCTGTACCGGAGTTTGTACGTTCTCCCCGTGATCGCGTGGGTTTTCTCCGAGGTCTTTGGGTTTCCTCCCACGCTCCATAGACGTGCAGCTGTGTGGGTGGGACGGACTCGGTGGGCCAAAGGGCCTTATTCCGCGCTGTATCTCTAAAACTAAAAACTAAATCTAGACGGGCAGCATCTCTGGATAGAAGATGGGTGACGTTTCGGGTCGAGACCCTTCTTCAGACTGAGAGTCAGGGGAGAGGGAGACACAGAGATAAGGAAGTGTAAGGTGTGAACACAAGACATCAAAGGGGATGAGATCAAGGGAAATGTAGAATAGATCTTTGTAGGAAGGTGACAACGAAGCACACAGAGATAAAATCCAATCAAGGGGACAGTCAGACTGGTCGGAACCGCTGACTAGTTAGCACCCCACAGCTTTTCACTGTACCTCGGTACACATGGCGATAAACAAACTCAAACTCGAAGGTGCAAGAATCCAACCTCTGTTATGATTCTGTAGATTTTAATTCACACTTAGTTCTCCAAATAAATGCCCTAATCAAGAGAGGAACGTGTCCTTTTTTTAGATTAGATTAGATTAGATTTGTTTATTGTCATTCAGACCTTTTGGTCTGAACGAAATTTTGTTTCCCTACATATAATGACAAAACCACACAATCAACACAAATTTAACATCCACCACAGTGAGTTCACCAAACATGTCCTCACTGTGGTGGAAGGCAAAATCCTAAAGTCTCTGTCTCTTCCGTCTTTGTTCTCCCTCTGTGCCGAGGCGATCCAGGCGCCAGATGTCGTGACCCCCACCGGGTGATGGTAAATCCTGCGGCTCAACCGTGCTCCGCGAATGGGCCGGTTCAAACTCCACGGGTGGTCGCTGCTGCTGCCACGGTTCCGGGGCCTAGTCGGGTCTCTGCTGCCGCCGCCACGGTTCCGGGGCCTAGTCGGGTCTCTGCTGCCGCTGCCACAGCTCCGGGGCCTAGTCGGGTCTCTGCTCCCGCCGCCACGGTTCCGAGGCCGCCAGCTCCGCCATTAGGCCTCGGCGCAGACGGAGACGGGGACGAGGAATATACGACAGAAAAAAACTCGCATCCTCCGAAGGAAGAGGCCAAACCATGTTTCTCCCACCCCACCCACACACATACACAACTTAATAAAACAAAATTAACTAAAACATGACAAAGGAACAAAAAGAAAGAACAAACCCAGCCGGACTGCAGGTGGGCCGCAGCTGTTAGGCCAACGCCGCCATCTTTTGTAAACATCACTACTTTTCATCTTTCACTCTTAAACAATAGATATTTATTTTATTTAGTTTAGTTTAGAGATGCAGCGCAGAAACAGGCCCTTCGGCCCACCGAGTCCCCTCCGACCAGCGATCCCCGCACACTAATGCTATCCCACACACTCTAGGGACAATTTACAATCTTTACCGATTTATCCTACACACACTAGGGACAATTTACACTTACATAGAAACGTAGAAAATAGGTGCAGGAGGAGGCCATTCGGCCCTTCGAGCCAGCACCGCCATTCATTATGATCATGGCTGATCGTCCCCAATCAATAACCCGTGCCTGCCTTCTCCCCCATACCCCTTGACTCCACTAGCCCCTAGAGCTCTATCTAACTCTCTCTTAAACCCATCCAGTGACTTGGCCTCCACTGCCCTCTGTGGCAGGGAATTCCATAAATAACACCAAGCCAATTAACTTACAAACCTGTACGTCTTTGGAGTGTGGGAGGAAACCGGAGATCCCGGAGAAAAACCCACGCGGGTCACGGTGGGAAAACGTACAAACTCAGTACAGACGGCGCCCGTAGTCGGGATCGAACCCGGGTCTCTGGCGCTGTGAGGCAGCAACTCTACCGCTGCGCCACCGTGCCAACCCTTAGCCAAACACGACCTCCAAGGCCAAAGACATGCTGACTGCCCCGAATTACTTTGACTTAACAAATCATCAGAAAATTGGGATCTGGCTGGTTGGAGAAATCTACGCTATGAACGTTCCAGCTGTCTCTGACATATTTTTATATTTATTATGGTTACATACTCTGATTCATTATTCTCTTATATTTATGTGTCAGTATGGGTCACGTACCTCTATATCTCACTGGTCATATTCAGTTCACATTGTTTATTTAGTTCTGCACCACTCCCATTGTCAGCTCCTAACTCTCCCCGTCACCCCCCGCCCCCCCCCCCCCCATCTAATTGACTCCATCTGTAAGTAAAAAACAATTCTGATAACACAGACAAGGCCACAAGAACACAAACTGCCAATTGGCAAAATTATCTTTTAAAAACTGAATGTCCACCAATTGCTCCCGCACACAGCAAACGATGAACTAATACGGGCGGCCCCGGTGGAGCAGCGGTAGAGTTGCTGCCTCACAGCGCCAGAGACCCGGGTTCGATCCCGACTACGGGCACTGTCTGTACGGAGTTTGCACGTTCTCCCCGTCACCTGCGTGGGTTTTCTCTGAGATTTTCGGTTTCCTCCCACACTCCAAAGACGTGCAGGTTTGTAGGTTAATTGGCCTGCTGTACGTGTAAATTGTCCCTAGTGTGTGTAGGATGGTGTTAATGTGCGGGGGTCGCTGGTCGGTGCGGGCTCTGTGGGCCGAAGGGCCTGTTTCCGCACTGTATCTCTCAACTAAACTAACTGTAGACAAAATAGGTAGGAAGGAACTGCAGATGCTGGTTTACACTGAAGATAGACACAAAATGCTGGAGTAACTCGGAGTGTGAGGCGCTGTGGAGAGGTGACGTTTTGGGTTCCACATTTCCTTTATCATTTGTCTGCTTTGATCTGACATTTTCACACCTTACCCCTCCAAATCGCGAGACTCCATCTCCCCTGACTCTCAGTCTGAAATAGGGTCTCGACCCGAAATGTCACCCATTCCTTCTCTCCAGAGATGCTGCCTGAACCATTGAGTTACTCCAGCTTTTTGTGTCTATAACTATAGACTGCCAGCTGCAATAGGAAGTTTTCACCACTCACCGCCATCATTTTAGTTCAGGAAGGAACTGCAAATGCTGGCTTAAACCAAAGTTAGGCACAAAATGCCGGAGTAACTCGGTGGTTCAGTCAGAGTCTCTGGGTGGCGTTTCGGGTCGAGGTTCTCCATTTTAGTTTCGTTTTGTTCAGTTCAGTTTAGAGATACAGAGGGGAAACAGGCCCTTCGGCCCATCGAGTCTGCGCCGACTAGCGATCCCCGCACACTGGCACTATCCCGCAGTTTTTACATTTATGCCAAGCCAATTAACCTACAAACCTGTACGTCTTTGGAGTGTGGGAGGAAACAAAAATCTCGCGGGGAAACTCACACAGTCACGGGGAGAATGTACAAACTCCGCACAGACAGCGCCCGTGGTCAGGATCGAACCCGGGTCTCCGGCGCTGTCAGGCAGCAACTCTACCACTGCGCCACCGTGCCGCCCTCTCCTGGGATGCTGCCTGACCCGCTGCGTTACTCCAGCACTCTGCGGTGCCTGCCTTTGGCATTATAGAAACATAGAAATTAGGTGCAGGAGTAGGCCATTCGGCCCTTCGAGCCTGCACCGCCATTCAATATGATCATGGCTGATCACCCAACTCAGTATCCCGTACCTGCCTTCTCTCCATACCCCCTGATCCCCTTAGACACAAGGGCCACATCTAACTCCCTCTTAAATATAGCCAATGAACTGTGGCCTCGACTACCCTCTGCGGCAGAGAGTTCCAGAGATTCACCACTCTCTGTGTGAAAAAAGTTCTGCTCATCTCGGTTTTAAAGGATTTCCCCCTTATCCTTAAGCTGTGACCCCTTGTCCTGGACTTCCCCAACATCGGGAACAATCTTCCTGCATCTAGCCTGTCCAACCCCTTAAGAATTTTGTAAGTTTCTATAAGATCCCCTCTCAATCTCCTAAATTCTAGAGAGTATAAACCAGGTCTATCCAGTCTTTCTTCATAAGACAGTCCTGACATACCAGGAATCAGCCTGGTGAACCTTCTCTGCACTCCCTCTATGGCAATAATGTCCTTCCTCAGATTTGGAGACCAAGACTGTACGCAATACTCCAGGTGTGGTCTCACCAAGACACTGTACAACTGCAGTAGAACCTCCCTGCTCCTATACTCAAATCATTTTGCTATGAAAGCTAACATACCATTCGCTTTCTTCACTGCCTGCTGCATCTGCATGCCTACTTTCAATGACTGGTGTACCATGACACCCAGGTCTCGCTGCATCTCCCCTTTTCCTAGTCGGCCACCATTTAGATAATAGTCTGCTTTCCTGTTTTTGCCACCAAAATGGATAACCTCACATTTATCCACATTATATTGCATCTGCCAAACATTTGCCCACTCACCCAGCCTATCCAAAGTCACCTTGCAGTCTCCTAGCATCCTCCTCACAGCTAACACTGCCCCCCAGCTTAGTGTCATCCGCAAACTTGGAGATATTGCCTTCAATTCCCTCATCCAGATCATTAATATATATTGTAAATAGCTGGGGTCCCAGCACTGAGCCTTGCGGTACCCCACTAGTCACTGCCTGCCATTGTGAAAAGGACCCGTTTACTCCCACTCTTTGCTTCCTGTTTGCCAGCCAGTTCTCTATCCACATCAATACTGAACCCCCAATGCCGTGTGCTTTAAGTTTGTATACTAATCTCTTATGTGGGACCTTGTCGAAAGCCTTCTGGAAGTCCAGATTATCACATTCTGTTTTTCCTAAATATTCTACTAACAAACATATGGAAGGTTAGGGCACACATGCAGACGCCATGAGAGCAAAACCACTGTGACCACTGTGACCACTGTGACCACAGGCTGAATGAATCACCATTGATTTACGCTTCAGAAATGAAAGTCATCATCATGGGTTTCCCCAAGTCTCCCCCCTCCCCCTGAGACCTGTGACTAATGCATGTGGCACAAGTGGATAGGCCTGGATAGAGAGGATGTTTCCACTGGTGGGAGAATCTAGGACCACAGGTCACAGCCTCAGAATTAAATGACGTTCCTTACGAAAAGAGATGGGGAGGAATTTCTTTAGTCAGAGGGTGGTGAATCTGTGGAATTCTTTGCCACAGAAGGTTGTGGAGGCCAAGTCAGTGGATATTTCTCAGGCAGAGATAGATAGATTCTTGATTAGTACGGGTGTCAGAGGTTATGGGGAGAAGGCAGGAGAATGGGGTTAGGAGGGAGAGATAGATCAGCCGTGATTGAATGGCGGAGTAGATTGATGGGCCGAATGGCCTAATTCTGCTCCTATCACATATGAACTAATGACCTCCTCAGAGAGGATGTGTTTATCCTGGAATTTCCAAATGCATTACTAAATGGAAAGAAGATTCGCGGTCGCGGTTAATATGGTGGCGAGAGGCTTGGACAAATTCTTGCCATGACGTGTCAGGCATGCTGACTCAGGAAGGGAAAGGGCAGACTGATGACCAATAATTGAACAACGAGTCTCCCGTGGTTATCTGACATTTTGTAAATAGCTGTAAAAGTTTTACGCAACTCTGAAAGGAAACGTCACCCATTCCTTCTCTCCAGAGATGCCGCCCGTCCCGGCTGAGTTACTCCAGCATTTTGTGTCTATCTTTGGTTTAAACCAGCATCTGCAGGAACTGAAGAAATCCCTTCCCATCTCTATTCTTATAGAAACTTACAAAATTCTTAAGGGGTTGGACAGGCTAGATGCAGGAAGATTGTTCCCGATGTTGGGGAAGTCCAGGACAAGGGGTCACAGCTTAAGGATAAGGGGGAAATCCTTTAAAACCGAGATGAGGAGAACTTTTTTCACACAGAGAGTGGTGAATCTCTGGAACTCTCTGCCACAGAGGGTAGTTGAGGCCACAGTTCATTGGCTATATTTAAGAGGGAGTTAGATGTGGCCCTTGTGGCCAAGGGGATCAGAGGGTATGGAGAGAAGGCAGGTACGGGATACTGAGTTGGATGATCAGCCATGATCAAATTGAATGGCGGTGCAGGCTCGAAGGGCCGAATGGCCTACTCCTGCACCTAATTTCTATGTTTCTATGTTTCTATGTTTCTATTCTCACGGCGTGTCCTTTCATTCTGAGGCTACGCCCTCTGGTCCTAGAACTCTCCCGCCAGTGGAAACATCCTCATTCCCCTCTCAATCCCTTTCTCCTGCCTTCTCCCCGTATCCTTTGACTTCCTCACAACTCTCTATTTTTTAATAAATGATAGCGACTGGGCAAACAGTGTAAGGTAACTACTGGGGCTTAGTAAACACTTCTCGTAAATATCATCTGTTTATTGAGTGTGTATCGTTCACAGTGTTTACAGCTTCACAAGCCTGGGCCACATCTCGTCTGTATATTTATTCAAACTTCACAGAGCTGGGCAAGCACTCAGCCAACGTTTTGTGCCTCGACCAAAGCCTTTGAATGAAAGAGACTCCCAACAACAAACAGATGTTCATTGCTGAGGAACTGGAGCTATTCCGTTTACACCTCACGCTGCCTCAGCAAGGCCAGCAGCACAATCGAGGACTCACTCCCTCCCCTCTCCTATCGGGCAAGTAGAGCTAATAGGACCTGATAGAAACATAGAAACATAGAAATTAGGTGCAGGAGGAGGCCATTCGGCCCTTCGAGCCTGCACCGCCATTCAATATGATCATGGCTGATCATCCAACTCAGTATCCCGTACCTGCCTTCTCTCCATACCCCCTGATCCCCTTAGCCACAAGGGCCACATCTAACTCCCTCTTAAATATAGCCAATGAACTGTGGCCTCGACTACCCTCTGCGGCAGAGAGTTCCAGAGATTCACCACTCTCTGTGTGAAAACAGTTCTTCTCATCTCAGTTTTAAAGGATTTGCCCCTTATCCTTAAGCTGTGACCCCTTGTCCTGGACTTCCCCAACATCGGGAACAATCTTCCTGCATCTAGCCTGTCCAACCCCTTAAGGATTTTGTAAGTTTCTATAAGATCCCCTCTCAGTCTCCTAAATTCTAGCGAGTATAAACCAAGTCTAAACCAATTTCTTCATAAGACAGTCCTGACATCCCAGGAATCAGTCTGGTGAACCTTCTCTGCACTCCCTCTATGGCAATAATGTCCTTCCTCTGTAATAAGTTGGCACTCTTGCTATTTGCAGTGGGATTGGAGTGGTGAAAGGTCGGGTAGGTACGACATCGGGGTCATCAGGTGGGCACCCTCCGTCTTTGACGTTTCATTGATAAGCCCACAACATCTCCAGGGGGCTCAACGGTGATACCTGGCGTCCCAGTTACCCCCCCCCCCCCCCCCCTCTCAGTTCCATACCCTCCTGCCCTCACCTTGCAGCCCAATAGTTCCCCCTCTTTTTGATCCAAATCCAATTGCTGTTTTTTTTCTGCAGAGTTTGATAATGATTTGATTGCATGTTGGAGGGAGCAACCCCTCACCCCCATTTTCTTTAATAACCTGGTCATAGATGTAGCCACAAATCCCCTGCATCCCACTTCAACAGGGAAAATCTTGGTCTTCCAGCCACTCTGGGAAGCTTCAGTTGCCAGTTCAGAGTACTTGGTCTTTGGCAGTGTGAAAACGCACACCTCCAAATTCAGGGACAGTTTCTTCCCAGCTGTTATCGGCTAACTGACCCATCCTACCGCAACTAGAGACCAGTGCTGAACTACTATCTATCTCATAGGAGACCCTCAGATTATTTTTAATCGGACTTTGCCTTGCACTGAATATTATTCCCTTTATCCTGTATCTGTACACTGTGGACGGCTCGATTGTGATCATGTATTGTCTTTCCACTGACTGGTTAGCACGGACCAAAAACGTTTTTCACTGCACCTCGCTACACATGACAGTAAAATATACAAAACTACTCCATCCATGGATTGGGATCAGTGCAGACTGGAATGAGATGTATCCTGGTATCTCCAGGAGTTGCAAACCAGTGCTCATCTCACGAGGTGTCCCAATCTGCACCATTAAACACGGGCCAGTACTTTGAACTACAAAGGTGTTCTTTCATTACTAACTGGCCACGATACCATCGCAAATTCACAAGGAAAAGTAACGATTCTGATAGTTCATAGGTTCATGTTATGACAGAATTAGGCCATTCGGCCCATCAAGTCTACTCCGCCATTCAATCATGGCTGATCCATCTCTCCCTCTCAACCCCATTCTCCTGCCTTCTCCCCATAACCCCTGACACCCGTACTAATCAAGAATCTGTCAATCTCCGCCTTAGAAATATCCATTGCCTTGGCCTCCACAGCCGTCTGTGGCACTGAATTCCACAGATTCACCACCATCTCACTGAAGAAACTCCTATTTATCTCCTTTCTAAAGGTATGTCTTTTTATGCTGAGGGTGTGGACGCTGGTCCTAGACTCTCCCACTAGTGGAAACATCCTCTCCACATCCACTCTATCCAGGCCTTTCAGTCTTCAGTCAGTTTCAAAGAGGTTCCCCCTCATCGTTCTAAACTCCAGCGAGTTGAGGCCCAGCGCTGTCTAACGCTCATCATTTGTTAACCCAATCATTCCTGGGAACATTCTCGCAAACCTCCTCCGGACTTTCTCCAATGCCAATTAAGTTCAATTTAAACCAGCATCTGCAGATCCTTCCTACATATTGTGTCTATCATCTCTCCTCGAATATGGAGCCAAAAACTGTTGACAATATTCCAGATGGGCTTGTACTCACTGGAATTTAGAAGGATGAGAGGGGATTTTATAGAACCTTATAAAATTCTTTAGGGATTGGACAAGCTAGATGCAGGAAAAATGTTCCCCGATGTTGGGGGGAGTCCAGAACCAGGGGTCACACACAGTTTAAGAATAAGGGGTCGGCCATTTAGGACTGAGACGAGGAAAAAAAAAATTTTACCCAGAGAGTTGTGAATCTGTGGAATTCTCTGTCACAGAAGGCAGTGGAGGCCAAATCACTGGATGTTTTCAAGAGAGAGTTAGATTTAGCTATCAGTGCTAACGGAATCAAGGGATGTGGGGAGAAAGCAAGAATGGGGTACTGATTCTGGATGATCAGCCATGATTGTATTGAATGGCGATGCTGGCCTGAAGGGCCGAATGGCCTCCTCCTGCACCTATTTTCTATGTTTGTTTTTGTTTCTACGTTTCTGGACCAGCGCCTTATAGAGGCTCAGCGTTTGCCCGAATAGAAATCCATGTGGAATGCTGATTTGAGAATATTTATTTGACGACATATTATAAGTAAACAGTCGCTGATCTCTGGTTCCCCGAGCTCTGAGTCTTTTGTGAGCATTGATTTCTCCAGTGGTTCTGGGCGTGTTGTTCCCTGGAATGTTGGATACAGGGAAATGGAGCTCCACAGATGTTTGGAAGTATTTTCAAACGCAGCGAATGTTTCAGGCTGATTAAAGTAGAATTCGTTCCACTCCTAGCCCCCCTCGCTGAAGTTCAGTAATAATGTACCATTGTGGACCGGGCAGTTTGGGATTTTGGCCATTGCCGCAGAGCTGCAAGGGGGCGGAACAGGGGGAGCTGGGGGACTTTAGTTTCAAATATCTCCAACCAGTCATCGAAGACCGAAAGGCTCGGATAGAGTGGATGCGGAGAGGATGTTTCCACTAGTGGGAGAGTCTAGGACTGACTGGTGGATATAGCCTCAGAATTAAAGGACGTTCCTTTAGGAAGGAGATGGGAAGAAATTTCTTTAGTCAGAGGGTGGTGAATCAGTGGAATTATTTGCCACTGTAGGCCTTGGAGGCCAAGTCAATGGATATTTTCAAGGCAGATATAGATTCTTGATTAGTACGGGTATCAATGGTTTTGGGGAGAAGGCAGGAGAATGGGCCGGTTCTCTGGATACTTTCAAGAGAGAGCTGGATAGGGCTCCTAAAGTTAGCGGAGTCGGGGGATATGGGGAGAAGGCAGGAACGGGGTATTGATTGGGGGGGATGATCAGCCATGATCACATTGAATGGCGATGCTGGCTCGAAGGGCCAAATGGCCTACTCCTGCACCTATTGTTTATTGTCTAATGGGGTTAGGAGGGAGAGATAGATTAGCCATGATTGAACGGCGGAGTTGACTTGATGGGCCGAATGGTCTAATTCTGTTCCTATTACTTAAGGTCTTATGTCAACCGTGCAACTGAATTCACAATTTCCATAGGCCCCAGGGCGGCACGGTGGCGCAGCAGTGGAGTTGCTGCCTCACAGCACCATGGACCCCGGTTCGATCCTGACCACAGGTGCTGTCTGAACGGAGTTTGCATGTTCTCCCTGCGGCCACGTGGGTTTTATTCCCCCCACGCTCCAAAGACGTGCAGGTTTGCAGGTTAATTGGCTTCTGTAAGTTGTAAATTGTCCCAAGCGTGCGGGAGGATAGTGTGTGCGGGGCGATCCCTGGTCAGCGCGGACTCGGTGGGCTGAAGGACAAGTTTCCACGCTGTATCTCTGAAGTCTAAAGTCGAAACAGCATTGCCAGCCCTGCATCCTTGCAAGCTCAACGGCAGCTATTGCAATCAATGCTTCGAATATACACGCTCGCATCAGTTACCCCAATGAACAAGGCTCAGTCTTAAGAAGGGTTCCGACCTGAAATATTAGCTGCGTAGGAAAAAACTGCAAACCGAAGATAGACACAAAAAGTTGGAGTAACTCAGCGGGACAGGCAGCATCTCTGGAGAGAAGGAATGGGTGACGTTTCGGGTCGAGACCCTTCTTCAGAGTTTCGACCCAAAAGTTCACCTGATACCTTTCTCCTTAGATGCTGCCTGTCCCGCTGAGTTACTCCATCTTCCTGTGTCCATCTTCTGAAACATTCCCCGTTCATTTTCTCCAGAGAAGTCTCACTACACCTTGGTACGTGTGACAACAAAATGAATGCGAACTAGACTGACTCTCTGAGTTACTCCAGAGTAACTGGAGTAGATTAGATTTTGCATCTAACATTACCACAATGGAAGCAACTAGGTGCATCCAATGGCTCAGGAGCCAACATTGTGCAGCCAATCTCTGTAAGGTTTCTTTATATCGGCAACCCTTTATTTTGTGTCGGAGATAAGAATGGATCTTGGCATGGCCAAAGGTTCAAGTCGCTGGTCTATGTCCCAGCTCAATACAAAGTTGGCCTCATGGGCTTTTGGGATTTTATCCAACGCTTGAATCATTTTCAAGACTCCGTGAGACTCTTGAAAGTCTGGAAGTCGAGGCGGATTAAATGTTAACCTATTGTACACAGAAAGAGGGCCAATCCCAGAAATTGGACGCCTGGCTGGAAGGAATGCCAATGAAAGCGTATTAAACTGGAAAGGGATAAAGTTAAGTGCGGGCGATGATGAGCTGAAAACTCTCAGCACTCTACGTTCAGGTCAGTAACTAAAACCAGATCCTTCCAGGGCTGAAGAGACACTTCAGATCAATTTTCCGACTGGAAAATAAGGACCTGGATCGCGTTAGGAAGGTTTTTAAAGACATTGCCAGGTGCTATTTTTGTGCAAAATTTTAATTTCAAATCTCGATCACAATGTTATGAGGTCTGAAGTGCTATATCACGAGGTGTTCAGTTACGGGTGCATTTACTTACAGACGGGGTTGGACAAGGCCACATTGCATTCAGTAGACTGCAGGTTGGAATTGCCACAATTGCTACATTCCACCCATCATTTCCATAATGCTCTATTTCTGGTTAAATACAAGTCCTTTGGCTGTATATTATCAAACTCCACCTTTATAGACAATAGACAGTAGGCCATTCGGCCCGTCGAGCCAGCACCGCCATTCAACGTGATCATGGCTGATCATCCCCAATCAGTACCCCATTCCTGCCTTCTCCCCATATCCCCTGACTTCTCCCCATATCCCCTTCTCCCCATATCCCCTATCTTTAAGTGCCCTATCTAGCTCTCTCTTGAAAGCATCCAGAGAACCTGCCTCCACCGCCCTCTGAGGCAGAGAATTCCACAGACTCACAACTCTCTGTGTGAAAAATTGTTTCCTCGTCTCCGTTCTAAATGGCTTACCCCTTATTCTTAAATTGTGTGGCCCCTGGTTCTGGACTCCCCCAACATCGGGAACATGTTGTTTAAGAAGGAACTGCAGATGCTGGAAAATCGAAGGTAGACCAAAGTGCTGGAGAAACTCAGCGGGTGCAGCAGCATCTGTGGAGCGAAGGAAATAGGCAACGTTTCGGGACGAAACCCTTCCGGGGTTTCACTTGAAGCAGCAAAAGCAGACACAGTGGTGCAGCGGTAGAGTTGCTGCCTCACAGCGACAGAGACCCAGGTTCGATCCTGACTACGGGTGCTGTCTATACGGAGTTTGCACCTTCTCCCCGTGACCTGCGTGGGTTTTCTCCAAGATCTTTGGTCTCCTCCCACATTCCAAAGACGTACAGGTTTGCATGTTAATCGGCTTGCTACGAATGTAAAATTGTCCCCAGTGTGTGTAGGGTGGCATTAATGTGTGCAGGGATCGCTGGTCAGTGCGGACTCTGTGGGCCGAAGGGCCTGTTTCTGCGCTGTATCTCTAAGCCAAACACTAAACTACACTAGAAAAAATACAATCTTGACAGCTAAGCAGATCCTTTAATGATTCCATTCAGCTGGGCTCCAAGTGTAGCTGGAGTGTCGGAATCAAATACTTAGGAAGGTTTGATTTACATTCAAAGGCTGACTTAATTCACTTGTCTCCATTAAGTAAAACCAGACATGTCGCAGAAAAATACGTGGGGTGTGCCAAAAACTATTAGGAAGCTTTATTCCAAATCATCTATTTTTTACCATTTAATTTGTGGATTAATCGCAGTAGAAGAGATTGCCCAGGTGTTGGATCAAGTACAAGATTGCCAAGTGATTGCCCACATTATACAGGACATAACCCCGTGACGAGACACAAAACACTGCAGATGGCGGAATCTTGAGCATAAAACCAATTGCAGCAGGATTTTGTTCAAGAAGGAACTGCAGATGCTGGAAAATCGAAGGTAGACAAAAGTGCTGGAGAAACTCAGCGGGTGCGGCAGCATCTCTGGAGCGAAGGAAATAGGCGACGTTTCGGGCCGAAACCCTTCTTCAGACTTTGATGGGTTTGGCCAGGTGGGCTGAGGAATGGTTGATGGAATTTAATACAGAGAAATGTGAGGTGTTGCATTTTGGAAAGTCTAACATGGGGCAGGAACTACACAGTGAATGGTAGGGCTCTGGGGGAGTGTTGTAGAGCAGAGGGATCTAGGATTACAGGTGCATGGTTCCCTGAAGGTGGCATCATCTCGACCCAAAACGTTGCCTATTTCCTTCGCTCCATAGATGCTGCCTCACCCGCTGAGTTTCTCCAGCATTTTGTCTACCACCGGTAGACAGGTTGGCCGAATATGCTTTTGGTACATTGGCCTTCATCAGTCGGAGTATTGAGTACGGAAGTTGGGAGGACATGTTGCAGTTGTATCAGACCTTGGTGAGGTCGCATTTAGAGTGTTCAGTTCTGGGCATCAGGGAAGAGCAAAGATGTTGTCAAGCTGGAACGGGTACAGAGAAGACTTATGAGGATGTTGCCAGGACTCGAGGGTCAGAGCTACAGGGAGAGGTTGAGTCGGCTGGGACTCCTTGGAGCGCAGGAGGATGAGGGGTGATCTTATAGAGGTGTATAAAATCATCAGAGGAATAGATTGGATAGATGCACAGAGCCTCTTGCCCAGGATGGGGGTATTAATATCTGTATTAATGAGGACATACTGTAGGTTTAAGGTGAAGGGGGAAAGATTTAAGGAATCTGAGGGGTACTTTTTTCACACAAAGGATGGTGGGTGTATGGGATGAGCTGCCAGAGGAGGTGGTTGAGGCTGGGACTATTGCAATGTTTGAAAATCAATTGGGTACATGGGTAGGATAGGTTTAGAGGGATATGGGTCAAATGGAGGCAGGTGAGACTAGTGTAGTTGGGGCATGTTGGTCGGTGTGGGCAAGATGTGCCAATATGGGCCCTATGACCAAGTGGCTTTTCTCTGGGTACACTGTTTCCTCCCACACTCCAAGGACGTGCAGGTTTGTAGGTCAATTGGCTTCTGCAAACTGTCCCTAGTGTGTAGGATAGAACCAGTGTACGGGGTGATCGCTGGTCAGCACGGACTCGGTGGGCCGAAGGGCCTGTTTCCACGCTGTACATTTAAACTCTAGAATTTAGGAGATTGAGAGGGGATCTTATAGAAACTTACAAAATTCTTAAGGGGTTGGACAGACTAGATGCAGGAAGATTGTTCCCGATGTTGGGGAAGTCCAGGACAAGGGGTCACAGCTTAAGGATAAGGGGGAAATCCTTTAAAACCGAGATGAGGAGAACTTTTTTCACACAGAGAGTGGTGAATCTCTGGAACTCTCTGCCACAGAGGGTAGTTGAGGCCAGTTCATGGCTATATTTAAGAGGGAGTTAGATGTGGCCCTTGTGGCTAAGGGGATCAGAGGGCATGGAGAGAAGGCAGGTACGGGATACTGAGTTGGATGATCAGCCATAATCATATTGAATGGCGGTGCAGGCTCGAAGGGCCGAATGGCCTACTCCTGCACCTAATTTCTATGTTTCTATGTTTCTAAACTGAAATCAGCCAAGAGAGCGTTACATTGGGGACAGATAACTGGGAACACGTTACATGGAGATGAGTGTATAGACTGCACGGCTTAACATAAAGCGCAGGTTGGTTATATTAAGGCGGGAGATGCTTGAAGAGTTGACACTAAATCATAAATTACGTGACCTGCGTTGAACTATTCTCTCAAAGTTATTTTAACCTTGATGTGAGTCACTGCCTGGAGATTTACTGCTGGGAATGGCTACGTTGATTCTAAAAAAATTAAAAAGCATTTCAATGCTTTATGGCGGTAACGTTTTAGTTTATTTTAATCCCTGGTTCACTGTAAGACAATAGACAATAGACAATAGATGCAGGAGTAGGCCATTCGGCCCTTCGAGCCAGCATCGCCATTCAATGTGATCATGGCTGATCGTCCACAATCAGTACCCCGTTCCTGCCTTCTCCCCATATCCCCTGACTCCGCTATCTTTAAGAGCCCTATCTAGCTCTCTCTTGAAAGCATCCAGAGAACCGGCCTCCACCTCCCTCTGAGGCAGAGAATTCCACAGACTCACCACTCTCTGTGAGAAAAAAGTGTTTCCTCGTCTCCGTTCTAAATGGCTTTCTCCTTATTCTTAAACTGTGGCCCCTGGTTCTGGACTCCCCCAACATCGGGAACATGTTTCCTGCCTCTAGCGTGTCCAAGCCCTTAACAATCTTATATGTTTCAATGAGATTTTATCTCATTCTTCTAAACTCCAGAGTGTATAAGCCCAGCTGCTCCATTCTGTCAGCATATGACAGTCCCGCCATCCCGGGAATTTACCATGTAAACCTACGCTGCACTCCCTCAATAGCAAGAATGAGCAAAGAGTTTAGAGTTGAGTTCATTGTCATGTGAACCGAGGTACAGTGAAAAGTTTTACAGTGTTCATACAGCATGGAAACAGACCCTTCATCCCAACTGGCCCAGTCTCAGTTTGAGTTGAGTTCATTGTCCCGTGTACCGAGGTACAGTGAAAAGCCTTTTTGTTGCGTGCTAACCAGTCAGCGGAAAGACAATACGTGATTACAATCGAGCCAATCACATGATAAAGGAAATAAACGCCAATAATGTTTAGTGCAAGGTAAAGCCAGCAATGTCCGATCAAGGATAGTCCGAGGGTCACCAATGAGGTAGATAGTAGTTCAGCACCGCTCTCTGGTTGTGGTAGGATGATTCAGTTGCCTGATAACAGCTGGGAAGAAACTGTCCCTGAATCTGGAGGTGTGCGTATTCACACTTCTACACCTTTTGCCCGATGGGAGAGGGGAGAAGAGGGAGTGACCGGGGTGAGACTGGTCCTTGATGATGCTGCTGGCCTTGCCGAGGCAGCGTGAGGTGTAGATGGAGTCAGAACCTGAAGCATCGCCCATCCTATTTCTCCAGAGATACTACCTGACTATTGTTGAACAGTGAAAGGCCTGGATGGAGTGGGTGTGGAGAGAGAGTTTCCACTAGCGGGGAAGTCTAGGACCAGAGGCCACAGCCTCAGAATTAAAGGACATACCTTTAGAAAGGAGATGAAAAGGAATTAGGTGGTGAATCTGTGGAGGCCAAGTCACTGTATACCTTTATGGCATTGATTGACAGATTATTGATTAGTATAATCGTCCGGGATTACGGGGAGAAGGCAGGAGAATGTGTTGAGACAGAGAGAGATAGATCAGCCATGGTTGAATGGCAGAGTCGACTTGATGGGCCAAAGGGCCTAATTCTGCTCCAAGAACCTATGGAATTTAGGAATTTATGAACAGTCTCGCTGAGTTAATCCAGCACTTTGTGTCTATCTTCAGTAAAGTGCCAAAGCTGTCTCCTCTGTTGCAGAAATGGAATTGAACACGATGATATGTGCAGTGAAGAGAGGAATTTGTTTTGCTGCAAATTATAGGGAGGTTTCACAGTTAGGCAAGATATTAAGGTAAAGAATAACGTTAACTCTTGCTGATCGGTGAATGATGCTGCTGGGAGTAATAATGAAACACTAGATGGTTATAACATCATGAAACAAATAACCAACAGCCTTGAAAGAAGAAAGTTTCTGAAGTCCCGACCCGAAACGTCACCCATTCCTTCACCCCAGAGGTGCTGACTGACCCGCTGAGTTACTCCAGCATTTTGTGTCCAGCATTGAAACCTGTGGGTTTCTGGCCATGGGGCTTAGTTTAGTGAAACAGCATGGAAACAGGCCCTTCGGCCCACCGGGTCTGCCCCCACCAGCGATCCCCGCACATTAACCCCATCCTACACCCACTAGGGACAATTTTTATGTTTACCAAGCCAATTAACCTACAAACCTGCACGTCTTTGGAGTGTGGGAGGAAACCGGAGCACCCGGAGGAAATCCCCGCAGGTCACGGGGAGAACGTGCAAACTCCGTACAGACAGCACCCGTAGTCGGGATCGAACCCGGGTTTCCGGCGCTGCATTCGCTCCAAGGCAGAAACTCTACCGCTGTACGCACCACCGCGCTGCCTTACAGCGCCAGAGACACGGGTTCAATCCTGACCACAGGAGGTCATAAGGTCATAAGTGATAGGAGTAGAATTACATCGAATCTACATGGCCAAACTATCTCTCCCTCCTAACCCCATTCTCCTGCCTTCCCCCCATAACCTCTGACACCCGTACTGATCAAGGTGCTGTCCATGTGGAGTTTGTCCGTTCTCCCCGAGACCTGTGTGGGTTTTCTCCAGGATCACAGGTTTAGCTCCCACTCTCCAAAGATGTACAGTACATGTCTGTGGGGTAATTGGCTTGGCATAATTGGAAATGGTCCCTGGTGTGTGTGGGACGGTGTTAGCGTGCGGGGGTCACAGCTCGGCGCGGTCTCGGTGGGTCTGCGCCCGCGTTGTGTCTCCAAAACTAACACTAGATGGCTGCAACATCATGAAACAATTAGCCCGCTGCTTTGTAAACCCGTGGGATTCTAGCCAGGCAAATGGAGAGACAGACTGCAGGTTTTCCACCTGGAAGCCACGCATGGGTTGTGGAGGGAGCGTGTGTGTGTGTTTATAACTGCAGTAAGTGACACAGTAATTGCCATCGGAATGCTTGGCTGAGCACAGCAAGGCGATCGGTCGATCACGTGGACGGGGCAGGGACGTGGCGCTGGCGAGATCACGGGCAGACTGACGGTAATGAGCCCGGAGCTTACAGCGCCTGTCTGCTGCCCCTCAATACCCCTCCTCACAGCTCAACCCTGCCCAATCAGTGCACACGCACACTGTCAGGAGAATACAGCTGCAAGCAGCATTTTGTGCAACCTCCTTCCTTAAAGATCCAGTTTGTGCCACAATTTCCTTCTTTCCTGACTCTGGCATCTAGTGGAGTTGAGAGGGAGAGATAGACCAGCTGTGATTAAATGGCGGAGCAGACTTGATGGGCCGAATGGCCTCAATCTGCTCCGATCACTTATGAATTTAATCAACTCGGTGTGAATGTTGTAAACTATCTGATGGAAAGGATTGAATATTACGAAAAAGGCTCTGTCGAATGATCCCGATCCGATCTGAGAGAATTCACCTATCCACATTCTCCACGGATGTTGCCTGACTCGCTGAGTTACTCCAGCACTTTGTCTTTTTTTCTAAACATGTGTCTGGGCTGCACGGTGGCGCAGCGGTAGAGTTGCTGCCTCACAGCGCCAGAGATCTAGCTCCCCCTCCTTTAACCCCATTCTCCTGCCTTCTCCCCATAACCCCTGACACCCACACTAATCAAGAATCTATCTATCCACTGGAGTACTTTACTGTACTGATAGGTGCAGTTTTCTCGGTGGCGCTGCCTATAGTTCCAAACACTTCTGTTAAAGAACTGGTACATCACAAAGGAGCTGTTGTAGTCTTTGAATTATCATCCCTATCAAAGCCTCACTCGGAGTTTTCATCCCACCAGAGACCGGACTGAGATGAGGAAAAACGTTTCCACCCAGAGAGTTGTGAATCTGTGGAATTCTCTACCACAGAGGGCAGTGGAGGCCAATTCACTGGATGTTTTTTTTTAAGAGATAGTTAGATTTAGCTCTTAGGGCTAGCGGAATCAAGGGATATGGGGAGAAAGCAGGAACAGGGTACTGATTTTGGATGATCAGCCATGATGAGAAAAACATTTTTCACACAGAGAGTGGTGAGCCTCTGGAACTCTCTGTCACAGAAGGTAGTTGAGGCCACAGTTCATTGGCTATATTTAAGAGGGAGTTAGATGTGGCCCTTGTGGCTAAAGGGATCAGGGGGTATGGAGAGAAGGCAGGTACAGGATACTGAGTTGGATGATCAGCCATGATCATATTGAATGGCGGTGCAGGCTCGAAGGGCCGAATGGCCTCTACTCCTGCACCTATTTTCTATGTTTCTATGTTTCTATGATCGTATTAGTGTGCTGGCTCGAAGGGCCGAATAGCCTGATTCCATCACTCTACCACAGTTGTGTCACTTTCTGTAATTTCGTGTCTATTTCATTTAGTTTTAAGTCGACCATCCCATGTTCGTTCTCCTATCCAGTGTAGTTTCCCAGACAGCAGCTCTGTCTTTCTGAAGCATAAACCCGTTCCACTTTAAACGCTTTTCCAGAGCACCTGACATTAAATACAGTAAAAGTATCCATTAATAGACTTGCCAAGTTGATAATTAATAGCCCCTGTCTCATCCCTTTGAAGTCGGCTTCACCCGAGTTTATAATCTGGTTCATGTTCTCCACTTCTCCTTTCAACTAGGAAATTTATCTCATTTATTTTATGATTGTTCTGGATACTTGTTTATAATGTTAGACTGTTAACTAGACTTGGCCCATTTCACATTAGTACATATAACACAACTTGTTATCCTGATTTTCCGAGAACATATTGTTACAATAGAATATCCTTTGAACCTCGAAGACGTTGATATTCTATTCTATTCCACAAGGCACTTTGCTTATTCCAATATTGACAGTTTTCGGTTGATAAGCCTGAAGGCTCTCGGTTTCTTGCCTAAAGATTCCCACTTCTTTTTAGCGGATAAAGATAGCGGAGTCAGGGGATATGGGCAGGAACGGGGCACTGATTGGGGATGATCAGCCATGCTCACATTGAATGGCGGTGCTGGCTCGATGGGCCGAATGGCCTACTCCTGCACCTATTGTCTATTGTCTGTTCTTTCGTATTATTTCATTTCCTTTAAAACATCTCTGGTAGTCTGCCGTTTTGACTGCTCATCACTGCATCGCCTAAAACCTATTTGTTTTGCCTCATTTTTCTTCGTTTAGAGATACAGCGCGGAAACAGGCCCTTCGGCCCACCGGGTCTGTGCTGGCCGGTGATCCCCGCACACTATCACTATCCTACACACACCAGGGACAATTTACAATTTTTGCCCGACAATTGACCTACAAATCTGCGCGTCTTTGGAGTGTGGGAGGAAACCGGAGCACCCGGAGAAAACCCACGGGGAGGGCGTACAACCCTCCGTACAGACAGCGCCCGTAGTCAGGATCGAACCCGGAGATCTAGCTCTGTGAGGCAGTAACTCTACCGCTGCGCCAGATGTCAATTTGCTTGTGATAGAATGACTGGAGTGTTTTGATTCATTGATTTAAGTTGCTGGTGCGCCATGTGTGTTTACTTTAAAGATTAACGTTGTACAAGAGGTTGGTGGGGCCACATTCGGAGTCTTGTGTTCAGCTTTGGTCACCCTGCTAAAGGACAGATGCTTTAAGTTAGAAGGAATGGAGAGAAGGATGTTAACAGGATTTAAGGGCCTGAGTTATAGGGGGCAAGTGGACAAGGCTAGGACTTCATTCCATGAAGCACAGGGGTGATCTTAAAGAGGTGTACAAGATCATGAGGGTATTGATAGATAGGGTGAATGCTCTAGTCTTTTGCCGAGAGTATGTGATTCAAGTTTGGGCTGTCACCGTGGCGCAGCGGTAGAGTTGCTGCCTCACAGCGCCGGAGACCTAGGTTCGATCCCGACTACGGGCGCTGTCTGTACGGAGTTTGCACGTTCTCCCCGTGACCTGCGTGGGTTTTCTCCGAGATCTTCGGTCTCCTCCCACACCCCAAAGACGTACAGGTTTGTAGTTTAATTGGCCTGGTAAATGTAAAAATGGTCGCTAGTGGGTGTAGGATAGTGTTAATGCGCGGGGATCGCTGGTCGGCACGGACCCGGTGGACCGAAGGGCCTGTTTCCGTGCTGTATCTCTGAACTAAACTAAACTAGAAGACACAGGATTGAGGAGAAAGGGGAAAGATTTAATAGGAATCTGAGCAGTAACTTTTTCACACAGAGGGTGGTGGGTGTATGGAACGAGCTGCTGGAGGTGGTAGTCAAGGCAGGTACATAACAACATTGAAAAGTACTAGGAACTGTACATGGATAGGACAGGCTTAGAGGGATTTGGGCCAAATGCCGGCAGCTGGGGCGAGTGTAGATGTGGCATCCTAGTCGGCATGGGCAAGTCGGGCCGAAGGGCCTGCTTCCATGTTCTATGACTCTACAACTCTATCGACTCCTTTAAGTCGAGACTTAAAACTCATCTTTACTCTCAAGCCTTTCTTGACGTCCTCCGAGCGAGGGCTACATGTGTGTATTTATGTATGTACTTGGTCTATGAACCAATGTTGTATAACGTTAGTACCTCCACCAATGTAAAGCACTTTGGTCAACGAGAGTTGTTTTTTAAATGTGCTATAGAAATAAAAGTGACTTGTCTTGACATGACATCCTGCTTTTACATTATTACCTTCTGCGGACACCCAGAGCAGACCAGACCATCGCACACACCGTGAATGATCGTCCACTGGGGCTTTACACTGGGGCAGTGATGGACTGGCCAGGGTGTCAGCTTGCCCAATGGCAAGTCGGCCCCCTATATCAAGTGGGCCCCTGATGAAGTGGGCCCCCTTTGTCTCCCGGCAACCAATATTTATAGACCCAGCCAGCCACTGCCTGGGGGGCATCAAAGCCATCATCCACCCAGTAACTGATGCTGTCCTGGCCTGGATGTCTCCCCTTGGTCTACGACTTTAGGCTGTGCATGCCACACGCAAGATGAAGAGGACTTCATACCGACTAACAGAGGGTTAAATCACACGCTCCATACGCTGATGAAGTATTTCCTTCTCCTTCTTCTTGCGAATGGCGTGCACAGCCTAAAGTTGTAGGACAACTTGTTCTATTTGATCTTACTTGATTGTGCACGCTGAGTTATTGCATTCGTCGAAATTGCAATCTCCCCACCCTAAGTATTTCCTGTTTGAATAAATGAATGAAAACTTCATTGTCATTCAGATATACAGCTAGACACAGTGCACCTTGAACAAAATTTCATTGCATTTGACTCTCCAAAATCAGGTAATAGTAAAAAGTGCTAGGTGCGTCCATAAAAATGCCTCATGTGCATGGTTCTGTAAAATAAATATATATTAAAAGTTTTTAAAAAGTGTCGATATTTAAAAAGTTCTAGCCTCGGTTTTTTTGATTGTTCAGTAATCTTATGGCCTGGGGGATGAAGCTGTTGCAGAACCTGGTTGTCCCGCTCTTCATGCTGCGGTACCTCCTCCCAGAGTTAAGAAGTATAAACAGTCCAAATTGTGGGTGTGTGGGGGCTCTGATAATGCCCTTAGCTCTACTCAGACAGCGCTTGTACCCCATGTCCATGATGGAAGGAAGAGAAGTCCCAATGATTTTTTCCGCTGTCCTCACCACTCTCTGAAGGCATTTCTTATTCCTATTTATACCTGTGTAGGAAGGAACTGCAGATGCTGGTTTAAACCAAAGATAGACACAAAAAGCTGGAGCAACTCAGCAGGACAGGCAGCATCTCTGGAGAGAAGGAATGGGTGACGTTTCGGGTCGAGACTGTCCCGCTGAGTTACTCCAGCTTTTTGCGTCTATTTCCTATTTATACCTGTGGGCACTGAATGTCTCTCATTATATATTTATCTCTATCATTGACGTAATTTCAACCTTAACCTTCCTCCTCTGCAGTTTCTGCTTCCCATGAAGAGGATTCATTGCTGATTGTATTCATTGCAGTTTTGAGACTTTACTATAGAGAGATACAATGCAGAAACAGGCCCTTCGGCCCACCGAGCCCGCGCCGACCAGCGATCCCCGCACATTAGAACTTAACCTACATGTTTGAGGCAACTTACAATTTTCGCAGTAGTCAGTGAGCCTACAAAACCTGCACGTCTTTGGAGCGCGGGAGGAAACCGGATCACCCGGAGAAAAACCCACGCAGGTCACGGGGAGAGCGTACAAGCTCCGTGCAGACAGCACCCGTGGTCAGGATCGAACCTGGGTCTCTGGCGCTGTGAGGCAGCAACGGCCCCATTTAGTTGCAATCATTTTCGGTATGCCTGCCATATTGCATCTGGTGAATTGTACTCACAGACTAACAGATCATTTATTTTTTCCCTTCGAATTTTTACATTTACGTAAAGAATGCATCTTTGGCTCGGACATCACTTCCCCCAGCCTCAGCTATATTTCACCATAATTAGGTTCCCAAAATTCGTCCAGATTTTACATGGTGAAACACAACCACAGACACAAGCTAATCGTTTCCTTCTGTTGCTGCGGGTTTGATATAAAACCGTTGCCCCCACACAGAACCACAGAAAATCCCATTTATACATTTAGCCACTGAGAGATCTGGCCTGACAGATTAAATGTTCAATGTGTTTAAGAAGGAACTGCACAAGTCTCAGACAAAATTTCAATTCATCCCCACTAGATCCTGGATCACTTTAATCTGAAGACAGACACAAAATGCTGGAGTAACTCAGCGGGACAGGTAGCATCTCTGGAGAGAAGGAATGAGTGACGTTTCAGGCTCAGTCTGAAGAAGGGTCTCGACCCGAAACGTCACCCATCCCTTCTATCCAGAGATGCTGCCTGTCCCGCTGAGTTACTCCAGCTTTTTGTGTCTACCTTCAGTGTAAACCAGCATCTAGAGTTCCTTCCTACACATACTAATTTGAATCACTTGAATTCACAGGACCTCACTGCTCAATGGGTTGTTCCAGCCTGGTCAATTTTATCTGCAGCCCATACTAAGAACCTGAGGGGTAACATTTTCATGCGAAGGGTGGGTGGTGGGTGTATGGAACGAGCTGCCGGAGGTGGTAGTTGAGGCTGGGACTATCGCAATGTTGAGGATACAATTAGACATGTACATGGTACATGTACAGGTTTAGAGAGATATGGGCCAAACCCAGGTAGATGGGACTAGTGCGGGTGGGACAATGGACTCAATGGATCAAATGGCTTGTTTCCACACTGTCATTCTAAAACTAAATCAAGCTAACCCAACTGTACCCGTGTCTATACTTTAAGGCTTTTGGATGTGGTTCAGACTAGGGTTGCCCCTGTCCCGTATTAGCCGGGACATCCCGTATATTGGGCTAAATTGGATTGTCCCATACGGGACCGCCGTTGTCCCGTATTTAACTGCTGCTACTCGGGGTCGAAGGGACTGTCGGGTCGGAGTGCTGCCTCTGGCCCCGCCTCACCCGCCCCGACGTGGTGCAGCCCATGGAGTGCAGCAGCAGCGCCTCGCCCGTGACCCCGTCGGTCGGCAGCCCAGCCAGCTGTCCGACCTTCGGACCTTCGCTGACCGCCGACACCACCCCTTCTCATGGCCGATCATCGGTTCATCGGTTCACGAGCTGGACTTTGCGAGCCAAAACGTCTGGGTTTCGGCCCCGAAACGTCGCCTATTTCCTTCGCTCCACAGATGCTGCTGCACCCGCTGAGTTTCTCCAGCATTTTTGTCTACCTTCGATTTTCCAGCATCTTCTTAAACACACAAATCACTCATTGTTTTGCTGTCAGCCATCACTGCCCTCCCTGTCCTTACAAAGTATGTATCCAAAGTATCGACAAAAGAAAAGCTGAAGTCACTCAGCGGATCAGGCAGCATCTGTGGAGAAAAGGAACAGGCGACGTTTCGGGTCGAGAATTTCGGAATTCTTCTGTGAGACTCGGGGGAAAGGGAAACAAGAGATATAGACGGTGATGTGGAGAAATATAGGGGGCAAACAGAACAAATGAATGAAAGATTTGCAAAAAGCCACAATTTCCCACAACGGGGAATAAGTCGACGACACATTCCATTGATTTTTTTTTAACGTTTTATTTTCAATTCAACAAATGTACCCTACATGTAATATAGGAAGAGACTGTAATGAAAGGACCTCTACTTTGGCACATTATACTGTTTCAAATAAATAAACAGATTGTTTGTTTGTAATAATACTAAATAAATAACATAATTTACTCTCCAATAAATAGACTGTTTTACTGACACGGATGCATTGCATCAAATTGCTTCAGTCGGTCAGAGTTGTCCAACACCAGAGGAAGGGAGGAGGAAAAGAAGATGGTTTCTGTACAAGCTATGGTTTCACAGAGGTAAATGTGTAAGTGCTTTCCGTTTCGGAAGGGGGGGGGGGATACGAAGGGTTAAAAAACGAGGGGGGTAAAACAAAAGAAGGCGTTACTCCTCGCGAGCATCGTTCCGTCACCAGCGCACACTCTTACGCTCACCGCCATTTTGGACGGCCTGCACCGACACCATGACAGCTATCTCCTCGTTGTCTACTTGAATGTGAAATCCCCGGTCTAAGTTGGCTTTCCGGGGTTGCCCGTTCAACCTGCGCTTGGGGTGTTTCCCGATTGGCGAGGAATTTATTGCCATGCACGGCGTTGGAGGCCAAGTCAATGGATATGTTTCAAATCGGTGATGTTTCCGCTAGTGGACCAGAGGTCAGAGCCTCAGGATTAAAGGACGTTCCTTTAGGAAGGAGATGAGGAGGGATTTCTTTAACGGTGAATCTGTGGAATTCAATGCTGTGGACTGTGGAGGTCAAGTCATTGGGTATCTTTAAGGCAGAGCTCGATAGATTCTTGATCAGTGCGGGTGTTATGGGGAGAATGGGGTTGACAGGGAGAGATGGATCCGCCATGATCGAATGGCTGAGTAGACTTGATGGGGGGGGGGAATGGGGGGAATGGCCTCATTCTGTTCCTGTAACTTATGAACTTCCACAATAGCAAGTAGAGACCTAACTTATTCTCACCTTCAAGACTCCATTGTTGTTTGTTTACGAAGGAACTGCAGATGCTGGAACATTGAAGGTGGACAAAAATGCTGGAGAAACTCAGCGGATGCAGCAGCATCTATGGAGCGATGGAAATAGGCAACGTTTCGGGCCGAAACCCAGAAGGGTTTCGGCCCGAAACGTTGCCTATTTCCTTCAAGGGTTTCGGCCCGAAACGTTGCCTATTTCCTTCAAGGGTTTCGACCCGAAACGTTGCCTATTTCCTTCAAGGGTTTCAGCCCGAAACGTTGCCTATTTCCTTCGCTCCATAGATGCTGCTGCACCCGCTGAGTTTCTCCAGCATTTTTGTCCACCTTCAATGTTATTTATCTGCTCCCTTTCACTCTACACTTTTGTAACCTCAAGGAGTGTTATGATGGACCCTTGCTCCCACTGCAGTTATGGACAAACCTCCAGGATATGCAGTTCCTTCTAAGTGTGTAGGAAGGAACTGCAGGTGCTGGTTTAAATCGAAGAGCGACGCAAACTGCTGGAGTAACTCAGCAGGACAGGCAGAGGAAGGGTCTCGACCTGAAACGTCACCCATTCCTCCCCTCCAGAGATGCAGCCTGTACCTCTGAGCTACTCCAGCATTTTGTGTCTATCCTCTCTAGTTGTTGGAAGCAGTGTGTTTGCTTGCTTGCCTTTTTCAATAGCTGTGGGCTAGTTCTTGTTCAATGGCCAATGTCCGTGAATAAGAGGGAGTTAGATGTGGCCCTTGTGGCTAAAGGGATCAGGGGGTATGGAGAGAAGGCAGGTACGGGATACTGAGTTGGATGATCAGCCATGATCATATTGAATGGCGGTGCAGGCTCGAAGGGCTGAATGGCCTCTACTCCTGCACCTATTTTCTATGTTTCTATGTTTCTATGAATGCCAGCATAATCAACAAAGGAAGGTTCTTCTAACAACCCCCCCCCCCCCCCCCCCCCCCGCATGTTTCCCCCCCCCCCCCCCCCCCCGTCTAACCACCACCCTTATTTAAAATAGTCACAGAATCACTTTCCCAGTTCAAATGTAAGACTGAGCTCAAGAGACTCTGGAATATGTAGGGTGTTGTGTTCAGTTTTGGTCACCATGTTGCAGGAGAGATGTTGACATGTGCAGTTATATTTCACAGACATAGAATCTGAACCTTGGATGGACAGGTACATGGATAGGACAAGGTTTAGAGGGATATAGGCCAAACGCAGGCAGGTGGGGCTAGTGTAGCTGGGGGCATTGTTGGCCGGTGTGGGCAAGTTGGGCCAAAGGACCTGTTTCCATGCTGTGTGACTCTCTGTGACTCTAATATGGAACACTGTAGCAGAATTTGAGAAGGCACAGATCGAGGGCGTTGGATTCTTGCATGAACCTAGTTCGCTGGAAGGCAATGACGTGGCATCTGGGGACAATTGTAAATGCTAGGTTTCGGTTCAGATGGATGTGATCTAACCTGGTCCACTGAGGAGGATTAATGTATGGCGGGCCTCGCTAATCATCAGCATGTTTGGTCCAAGTGTGGAGGGCTGTTGCGAGTTAAGCATCCATTTAGGAAATTCTAGGAAAGATGTCAACAAAATAGAGAGAGTACAGAGGAGATTTACTAGAATGTTGCCCGGGTTTCAGCACCTAAGTTACAGAGAAAGGTTGAATAAGTTAGGTCTTTATTCTTTGGAGCGCAGAAGGTTAAGGGGGGACTTGATGGAGGTCTTTAAAATGATGAGAGGGATAGACAGAGTTGACGTGGATAAGCTTTTTCCATTGAGAGTAGGGAAGATTCAAACAAGAGGACATGATTTGAGAATTAAGGGACAAAAGTTTAGGGGTAACATGAGGGGGAACTTCTTTACTCAGGGAGTGGTAGCTGTGTGGAATGAGCTTACAGTGGAAGTGGTGGAGGCAGGTTCGATTTTATCATTTAAAAATAAATTGGATAGGTATATGGACAGGAAAGGAATGGAGGGTTATGGTCTGAGTGCAGGTAGATGGGACTAGGGGAGAATAAGTGTTTGGCACGGACTAGAAGGGCCATGATGGCCTGTTTCCGTGCTGTAATTGCTATATGGTTATATTGTTAGCACAACCCCACCCCTTCCCTGATCTGTCACTGTGAGGGAAAGTGATGCCACTGGGCCTGTATTCGCTGGAGTTTAGAAGGATGAGGGGGGGACCTCATTGAAACTTACCGCACAGTGAAAGGCCTGGATAGAGTGGATGTGGAGAGGATGTTTCCACTAGTGGGAGAGTCTAGGACTAGAGGTCATGGCCTCAGTATTAAAGGACGTTCCTTTGGGACGGAGATGAGGAGGATAAGGGTGGTGAATCTGGGGAATTCTTTGCCACATAAGGCAGTGGAGACAAAGTCAATGGATATTTTTAAGGCAGACTTGGATCGATTCTTGATTAGGTTGTCAGGGTTTATGGGGAGAGGGCAGGAGAATGGAATTAGGAGGGAGAGATAGATCCACCATGATTGAATGGTGGAGTAGACTTGATGGGCTGAATGGCCTAATTCTGTTCCTATCCCATATGACCTGGTGAGTGTGTCGGGATGTTGTATTTGTGTGCATGGGATGGGAAAGGGGGCAGATTTTGGTAGTTTGATCCACCAAATGCATCAAAATCTATTAACAAATAACAAAACCATAGACTTCATTCTGGTGAAGAGCCCAAACACACTGCCAGTTAATTTGGGCAGATGCAGAAAATGAATTCATATTAATTGACTGTATGATGTTATAGGAAAGATGTCGTCAAGTTGCAAAGGGCGCAGAGAAGATTTACAAGGTTGTTGTTGCCAGGACTCAAGGGCCTGAGCTACAGGGAGAGGCGGAGTAGGCCGGGACTCTAATCCTTGGAGCGCAGGAAGATGAGGGGCGATCTTATCGAGGGGTATAAAATCATGAGAGGAATAGATCGGGTAGACGCACAGAGTCCCTGGCTCAGAGTGGGGGAATCGAGGATCAGGGGACATAGGTTTAAGGAGAAGTGGGAAGGATTTTGTAGGAATCTGAAGGGGTAACTATTTCATGCAAAGGATGGTGGGCTTATGGAACGAGCTGCCTGTACAAGTTGTTGAGACAGGTTCTAACGTTTAAGAAGCAATTTTGTACTTCTTAAAAATATCTCAAAAACCTTAGAACTCCAGCAATGACCAATATTTGCCGAGGCTGTAATGGAAACATAGAAAATAGGTGCAGGAGTAGGCCATTCGGCCCCTCGAGCCAGCACCGTCATTCAATGTGACCATGGTTGATCATCCTAAATCAGTATCCCGTTCCTGCTTTCTCCTAAATATCCCTTGATTCCGTTAGACACTAAGACCTATATCCAGCTCTCTCTTGAAAACATCCAGTGAATTGGCCTCCACTGCCTTCTGTGGCAGAGAATTCCACAGATTTCACAACTCTCTGGGAGAAAGAGTTTGGCCTCATCTGTTGGAACAAACTTGATCCCAGTGAAGAATTAACTCTGGGGAACAGATCGAACTTGTCGTCATCTTTCTGGGCATTCACTCCAAACCAGTGAGCTTGGCAGACAAGTCATGTTGGGACTGCTGGCCAATATAAGATAGAAACCTACTGATTCCCATGCTTCATGCAACAATAGTCATTTAGAGAAACACAAGGAAGTGCAGGCACTGATTTAGGAGGAAATTCACAAGGGCAGGTTTAGAGGGATAAGGGCCAAACGCAGGCAGGTGGGACTAGTGTGGATAAGACATGTTGGCCGGTGTGGGCAAGTTGGGCTGAAGGACCTGTTTCCATGCTGTATGACTCTATGATGCTCTGGTAACTCTGAAGGGTCCCGACATGAAACACCACCTGTCCATGTCTTCCAGAGACGCTGCCTTATCCGTTGAGTTAATCCAGCATCTCGATATTAATTTAGAGCAAGCCTCGACTGTGGGGCGGCACGGTGGCGCAGCAGTAGAGCTGCTGCCTCCCAGCGCCAGAGACCCGGGTTCGATCCTGACTGCGGGTGCTGTGTGCACGGAGTTTGCACGTTCTCCCCGTGACCTGCGTGGGTTTTCCCCGGGTGCTCCGGTTTCCTTCCACATTGCACGTTTGGAGGTCGATTGGCTTCTGAAAAATTGCCCCGTGTGTTTAGGCTAGAACTAGCGTACTGGTGATCATTGGTCAGTGCGGGCTCGGTGGGACGAAGGGCCTGTTTCCACACTCCAACCACAAACTAAACTAAATCACTATTATTGAGACCATATATCATTTATTTTCTCGTGGTGGTTTTGCGGTGTCTCTGCAGAATAGGTGTTGCTGCTGGAGGTAGCAGCAGCATGGGTATAGCAGCTACGGTTTGGACAATGCTCGTGCCATACAAGTGTCGGCATCAGGGGCCATTCACAGGTGAACCACCTGTGAGACATATTGGTCCTAACACTGGAGTGGGCGGAGGGGCAGACTCGGAGTGATGGGAATAAAGGGTGTAACACACACAGTAAATCGAACAATGTCACACACGAACTATAACACAAGTAAGCTGGTATTGACTCTCGGATGAACCAGCCCGATGTTCGGGATGGCATTCACTCAGGTTGCAGACAGTTTCGATGCAGACTGAATCTCATAAAGTTTTACACCAACTCTGAAAACATTTCTTTTCCCTCATGCCTTTTCCCCGACCTGTGGGGAGCAAATAGCTGCCAGAAGTTTAAGAAACATTTAGACAGGTGCGTGGATAGGACAGGTACGTGGATGGGACAGGGATGGACAGGACAGGTATATGGATAGGACAGGTACATGGATAGGACAGGTACATGGATAGGACAGGTACATGGACAGGACAGGTATATGGATAGGACAGGTACATGGATAGGACAGGTACGTGGATGGGACAGGTACATGGATAGGACAGGTACGTGGATGGGACAGGTACATGGATAGGACAGGTACATGGATAGGACAGGTACATGGATAGGACAGGTATGTAGATGAGACAGATAAATGGGTAGGATAAGGTATGTGGATAGGGCAGGTGCATGAATAGGACAGGTACATGGATGGGCCAGGTTTAGAGGGGTATGGGCCACAAGCAGGCAGGTGGATCTAGTGTAGATGGGACATGTTGGCCGGTGTGTGTGCAAGTTGGGCCGACGGGCCTGTTATATGACTCTATGACTCTACCTATGACTAAAATCCCTCTTTACCACCAGAGCAATATACAGTTCACTAGCTTTGAACAAAATGGCTGGGTTAAAGTTATCCTGTGTGCTATCAATGATGAAATTCGAGGCTGACATGAAAAATCTTTGGCTGTTGTTCCAACATAGCATTAACCCTTTCATGATGACATTGAACAGAAGACAACTCAATTTCAGGAAACACCGGGTTAAAATGCTCCGCTTACACAATGCACAACGGCGGTGAAGGAAACCAAGCTGGAACCCTGGAGATAACAAGCATGGAGACAGAGGAGACGGAGAAGGAGAATGACGGAACTGAGAACGGTGATGTGGTGAATGAACCAACAAGGTGGATGAAGGCTGCCCCTGTGTTTCCACCAGTTCTGTCTCATATTGTGGGTGTTTGTATAATCTGACACCTCCCCAGGTCACATAGTCTGGATTTTAACGCTTTTGTGCCAACGGCTAATGGTGGTGGAATTTACATCCTACATTCACTAGACTTTAATAGACTTTGGTTTGAATCTTTTTTTTTTACAAAACAATGCAACAGTTTGCCATTGCCACCCTATACAACCCTGTAATAATGTGTCTGGTTTAATCCTCAAAACCATGGAACTAAGGTTATTCTGATGTACAGGGGCCTGCTTATCTGCTAATCAGTCATTCCACACTCACACACACAGGGCATTACAATTCTTTACAATAAATTCTGAGCAGGACCGCTCATAGTTCTGCACCAGTGACTGGTTTAATGAGAATTGGTTCTATTGAGAGAGAGTGTGTGTGTGAGAGAGAGGGGGGGGAGACAGAGAGAAAAAAGAGAAAATCCGAGAGAGATGGAGGCAGACGGAGAAACAGAGAGAGAGAGAGAGAGAGAATCAGAGAGAGATAGACACTTGGAAAATCTGAGGGAGAGAAAGGGAGAATCGCAGAGAGATTGAGATAGAGACAGAGAAAGAGAGAGGGGCGGGGGGAGAGAGAGAGAATCAGAGATGGACATAATCTGAGCGAGATAGAGATAGAGATATATGAAGAGAGAGAGAGATGTAGAGAGATAGACAGTGAGAGAAAGAGAGATAGAGAGAGAGAGAGGAATGAAGGGAATGGGGTTACTGGTGAATTATTCCAAGTGTATTCCATAGGCACAGATGTTAACCCTTGGATCACGACCCTGCATTCTGGAATCCATGGCGAGAGTGTCAATTGCAAAACACAAGTAAGTCCACGTCCCCACCCCTCGCGCCTGGCCATTGAGGTGGTCTCTCCAGTGCAGGCCACGGCCAACAACGGCGTTGCGGCACATGGGTTGGATACACTTGCTCCTTCACGAGGCACTGCAGATCTGAACCTCTCCAGAAGAGAGAGAGTGGGCTGTGGTGGTGGTCAGACATCACCCCCTCTTGTCTTCCAGATGCGTCGTCTCCTTCCACCCAACGGTGGAAAGTGACCAGGGCCACCTCCAGTTTAAATTCCATTGGGAATATTGTGGAGGACCAAGAAACCAAGACCCTGAGCCCAAACGAGGTCTGTCTGATGTGTGTTTTTGTTGTTGTTGTTGTTCCTGCTCCTTCCAAGAAGGGATTGGAGTATCCGACACGTTTTTGTCTTCAGACGCAGCCACATTCCTTGGCCGAGAGTTGCCGGAGAGTGTGGTAGCGAAAGTTGACGTCCAGGAACGAGACGTCGTCGTCGTACAGGGTGGGCCGGCAGCAGGGACGGGCTCTCACCTCCTTCTTGATCAGCTTGGAGTTGCGCAGGTTCTTCAGCGTCAGGTCATAGAACTTCTTCTCAGAGTCGCAGGAGCCGGCGCAGTACCTGAAGCGCACCACCTCCTCCGACACCTGCGAGATGCCCAGGTCGCTGACTGTCACGTTGATCTCTTTCAGCGAGCAGCCCTTGGTGGCCCGCGACTTTGCACGCTTGGTCCGCAGAGACGCCCGCGAGTGAGTACGAGTCTTCCGCCTCCAGTCCGGTGACCTCCTGTATCTCTGGATCAAAGCCCGAACCAACTCCTGAGCCTCCTCGTCCGTGTGGCTTTTAAACATGTTTTTATCTGGAAGAAAGCAGGTAGATTAGCAATGAGCAACAAGGTTAGCCCTTATTATTTTTTTCCCTTAGATGCTGCTGCACCCGCTGAGTTTCTCCAGCTTTTTTTGTGTACCTTAGCCCTTATTATTCTTCTTTTCATTCATCTGATAGGGTAGTTTTCATCTGATAAGTTTTTTTGGCCTTCATGTAAAATGTAATTATGTTGTGTCTGGGGACTATTTGTGTGTAATGTATGGCTGCAGAAACGGCATTTCGTTTGGACCTCCAGGGGTCCAAATGACAATTAAATTGACTCTTGACTCTTGACTCTTGACTCTAGTTGCAGGAATACATAAGGTTGAGTCTGGCTAGAATTTTAGACGATTGAGGGGGGATCTTATAGAAACTTACAAAATTCTTAAGGGGTTGGACAGGCTAGATGCAGGAAGATTGATCCCGATGTTGGGGAAGTCCAGAACAAGGGGCCACACACAGTTTAAGGATAAGGGGGACATATTTTAGGACCGAGATGAGAAAAACATTTTTCACACAGAGAGTGGTGAATCTGGGGAATTCTCTGCCACAGAAGGTAGTTGAGGCCACAGTTCATTGGCTATATTTAAGAGGGAGTTAGATGTGGTCCTTGTGGCTAAAGGGATCAGGGGGTATGGAGAGAAGGCAGGTACAGGATACTAAGTTGGATGATCAGCCATGATCACATTGAATGGCGGTGCAGGCTCGAAGGGTCGAATGGCCTACTCCTGCACCTATTTTCTATGTTTCTATGTTAAGTCAATAGCCAGTAGACAATAGGTGCAGGTGTAGGCCATTCAGCCCTTCGAGCCAGCACCGCCATTCAATGGCTGATCATCCACAATCAGTACCCCGTTCCTGCCTTCTCTCCATATTCCCTGACTCCGCTATCTAGAGTTTCTCCAGCATTTTTGTCTACCTTCGATTTTCCAGCATCTGCAGTTCCTTCTTAAACAGTCGAGTGAAACAGTTGCTCAACATAAGATCCACACAGGCAAATCAATCATAGTCATGGAGTCGAGAGAGTGATACAGCGTGGAAACAGGCCCAACTTGTCCACACCCACCAACACGTCCCATCTACACTAGTCCCACCTGCCTGCATTTGGCCCATATCCCTCCAAACCTATCCTACTTATCCCATGTCACCCACCCCTTCTCTCCAGAGATGCTGCCTGTCCCACTGAGTTACTCCAGCATTTTGAGTCTATCCTGTCTAAGTGCTTCTTAAATGTTGCGATAGTCCCAGCCTCAACTGCCTCCTCTGGCAGCTCCTGCCAAACACCCACCACCCTTAGTGTGAAAAAGTTACCCCTCAGATCCCTATGTTTAAGAAAGAACTGCAGATGCTGGAAAAATCGAAGGTAGACAAAAATGCTGGAGAAACTCAGCGGGTGAGGCAGCATCTATGGAGCGAAGGAATAGGCAATGTTTCGGGTCGAGACCCTTCTTCAGACTGATTATTAAAGCTGTGTTTTAGTTTATAATAGTACGATATGCTTCAATTTCTCATTAACGTTGAATCTACGGCCCTTATGGGCCCGTCCCACTTACGCGACTTTTTCAGCGGCTGCCGGCACCCGTCACGGGTTGTCGCAGGTCGCCGAAAATATTCAACGTTGAAAATCCAGCAGCGACGAGAAAGACGTTACGACTCTTTGGGCGACTGAGGAGACGACTCACGACCGTACAGGCGACATGTGGCGGGGTGACGCCTGTAATGTCGCGAATAGTCGCCCAAAGAGTCGTATCTTGTTCTGGTCGCCACTGGATTTTCAACATGTTGAATATTTTCGGTGACCTGCTGCGACTATGACGGGTGCCGGCAAGTCGCCGAAAATATCGCGTAAGTGGGACAGGCCCTTTACTTTCCCTGATGAACATTTTTCATGAACTTCACAATTTTATAATAATGTTTTTCGACATAAAGTATCAATCAATCAAACCCTACTTCCCAAGGTAGAATAGTTCATTTCTCATATAACCATATAACCATATAACAATTACAGCACGGAAACAGGCCATCTCGGCCCTACAAGTCCGTGCCGACACAACTTTTTTTCCCCTTAGTCCCACCTGCCTGCACTCATACCATAACCCTCCATTCCCTTCTCATCCATATGCCTATCCAATTTATTTTTAAATGATACCAATGAACCTGCCTCCACCACTTCCACTGGAAGCTCATTCCACACCGCTACCACTCTCTGAGTAAAGAAGTTCCCCCTCATGTTACCCCTAAACTTCTGTCCCTTAATTCTGAAGTCATGTCCTCTTGTTTGAATCTTCCCTATTCTCAAAGGGAAAAGCTGGTCCACATCAACTCTGTCTATCCCTCTCATCATTTTAAAGACCTCTATCAAGTCCCCCCTTTACCTTCTGCGCTCCAGAGAATAAAGCCCTAACTTATTCAACCTATCTCTGTAACTTAGTTGTTGAAACCCAGGCAACATTCTAGTAAATCTCCTCTGTACTCTCTCTATTTTGTTGACATCCGTCCTATAATTGGGCGACCAAAATTGTACACCATACTCCAGATTTGGTCTCACCAATGCCTTGTACAATTTTAACATTACATCCCAGCTTCTATACTCAATGCTCTGATTTATAAAGGCTAGCATAGCCTTCATGTCTCAGAAGATGAAATATAATAATAATTATACTTGCTGACCAAAATTGAGGCATCTGTGTTATTTCACAAAGAATAAGTGATAGATTGATCCAACAAACATGACTTGTATGTAGTGGAGCAAACTCTCCTCGAGTTTCTGCAGATAATATTTCTGTCATAACGTTTCTGTCATGTTATATTCTCTGTTCTTTACTCATCGAGTCATAGAGTGATACAGTGTGGAAACAGGCCCTTCGGCCCAACTTGCCCACACCAGCCAACATGTCCCAGCTACACTGGCCCTACCTGCCCGCGTCTGGTCCATATCCCTCCAAACCTGTCCTATCCATTTACCTGTCCAATTGTTTCGTAAAAGTTGGGATAGTCCCAGCCTCAACTACCTCCTCTGGCAGCTTGGAGAGAAGGAATGACATTGAAGCATTGAAGTCGGAAGAAGTTGACTCGACCCGAAACGTCACCCATTCCTTCTCTCCAGAGATGCTGCCTGTCCCGCTGAGTTACTCCAGCACTTTGTGTCATTCTTTGGTTTAAAGCACCATCTCCAGTTTCTTCCTACACATATCTGAAATATATATATACTGTGTAATGAGGGCAATTCATGTTTAGGGATTCGGAGCTCTCTGTAAAGCAAGAAGAAATAACATGGAGAGAAATGCCCAGCGTTAAGCCCACTCGTTCTGCTGTACATTACAGGATGAGTTAAGATCATAAGTGATAGGAGCAGAATTAGGCCATTCGGCCCATCAAGTCTACTCCGCCATTCAATCATGGCTGATCTATCTCTCCCTCGTAACCCCATACTCCTGCCTTCTCCCCATAACCCCTGACTCCCATACTCATCAAGAATCTATCTACCTCCGCCTTAAAAAAAATCCATCGACTCGGCCTCCACAGCCGTCTGAGGCAATGAATTCCACAGATACCACAGCCATAACGTTCAGATTCAGCTAAAGCCAATACATATCGTATTGTGGAACAATCCCTTCTGGTGAGAGCAAATGAAGGAAGGAGAGGCAACATAATATTTTGATTGTCATTTCATATCATAATGCATTATGTAGAGTAAAGACATGACCACAGAGTACAAACCCCAGGACAGTCTTTCCAGCTGAACAAGCTCACGTTATCGGAGTAGAATTTATAGTCCAAGTTACAGTAGAATTAGGCCATTCAGCCCATTGAGTCTACCTTGCCATTCAATCATGGCTGATCTCTGCCTCCTGATCCCAGTTCCCTGCCTTCTTCCCATATTCCTTATCACCTGCTCTAACCACAAATTTGTCTATCTTGGCCTTAAACCACTATTACTGGTTCAACAGTAGTGTGGTGAAGTGTTAGAAACTCGACTTAGAATGTAGTTTAGTTTAGAGATACAGCGTGGAAACAGGCCCTTTGGCCCACCGTGTCCGCGCCATCCAGCGATCCCCGCACACTAACCTGTCTATCCGACACGTCCCTACACACACCAGGGACAATTCATGGGCCCGTCCCACTTGGGCGATTTTTAAGCGACAGCCAGCAACTACGACAATGGAATTCACCGAAGTCAACACCTGGCGACAAGCTACGGCAGCACCTACGTCACGCTACGCTCATTAGCGTCAAACCCATTTCTCGCCACTGTCGCCGAAAATGTTTCAACAGGTTGAACATCCAGCGGCATCCAGAAAGACGCTACGACTCTTTGGGCGACTGAGGAGACGACTCACGACCGTACAGGCGACACCCCAGTGACCATGTGGCAATAGCCTAGTCGCCTAAAAAATCGCCTAAGTGGGACAAGGCCTAAGGCCTGTGTGTCTGTGGAAGGAAACCGGAGCGCCCGGATAAAATCCACGCAGGAGTGATGAGAGAAACCACCAGTGATACATCGCATCACTAGTGGGCGAGTCCAGAACCAGGGGCCACGGTCTTAGAATAAAGGGGAGGTCATTTAAGACGGAGGTGAAAAAAAACTTTTTCACCCAGAGAGTTGTGAATTTATGGAATTCCCTGCCACAGAGGGCAGTGGAGGCCAAGTCACTGGATGCATTTAAGAGAGAGTTAGATAGAGCTCTAGGGGCTAGTGGAGTTAAGGTGATATGGGGAGAAGGCAGGCACGGGTTATTGATAGGGGACGATCAGCCATGATCACAATGAATGGCGGTGCTGGCTCGAAGGGCCGAATGGCCTCCTCCTGCACCTATTTTCTATGTTCCTATGTTTCTATCATGTTTTTGTTTGGGATTCCTCACAGATTGATGGCTGGTAATTTATGGACAATGGGGACTTGGCGTGGGGGGGGGGGGAACCGCTGTTGTGGGGGAGGGGAACCGCTAAAGGGGGGGGAGAACAAAAGAAGGAGCCGGCATGCTCGGTAACTTTGTCAGTGCCGTAGGTGGCGGCTATTTGTATACACTGGGTACGCAGCGAAGAATCTCACTCTGCCTGGTCAACTAACATATTCCATTCCATTCTTCCAGCCAGTTTCGTGTGGACACAAAATGCTGGGGTAACTCAGCGGGTGATGCAGCATCTATGGAGAGAAGGAATGGGCGACGTTCTCTGCCCACATCCCTCCACCCACTCCTTCCGACGGGCACCCGTAAAAGGGACCACATCACCCCGATCCTGGCCTCTCTCCACTGGCTCCCTGTATGGTACAGGATCAACTTCAAGCCCCTCTTATCCGTATACAAAGCCCTTAACGGGCTTATCCCCCCCCCCCCCCTCCCCCATATCAAATATCAAAAATCTTCTAACCCTCCATTCCACCTCCAGGTCCCTCAGGTCAGCCGACTTGGGGCTACTGAATATCCCGCGATCTAGGTCTAAGCTCAGGGGGTGACCCCGCTTTTGCTGGGACTGTGGAACAGCATCCCTCTCCTCATCAGAACTGCCCCCTCCATCGACTCCTTTAAGTCGAGGCTCAAAACCTGTCTCTACTCCCTAGCGTTTTTGAGTCCCTCTGAGGGGGTGCTGTACACAGTTCATGTATGTATTGTTAGCTCTGTGTACCGTTGTATCTGATGTACAGCACCTTGGTCAACGTGAGTTGGTTTTAAATGTGCAATACAAATAAAATAGATTATGTTTAAGAAGGAACTGCAGATGCTGGAGAATCGAAGGTACACAAAAAAGCTGGAGAAACTCAGCGGGTGCAGCAGCATCTATGGAGCGAAAGAAATAGGCAACGTTTCGGGCCGAAACCCTTCTTCAGACATAAATAAAATAGATTGATTGATTGACCAGAGCCATTATGTACACGGGACGAGATCGCCTTCTGTGCTGTTTTTGCATTTATCTCTATTTCAAATATTGAAAGGACTGGGAAGAGTGGATGTGGAGAGGATGTTTCCACTGGTGGGAGAGTCTAGGACCAGAGGTCACAGCCTCAGAATAAAATGACACATTTTTGAGGAGTTGAGGAAGAATTTCTTTAGCCAGAGGGTGGTGATTTTGTTGAATTTGCTGCCACAGACGGCTGTGGAGGCCACATCGAGGGATATTTTTAAGGCGGAGATAGATATATTCTTGATCATAGAAACATAGAAAATAGGTGCAGGAGTAGGCCATTCGGCCCTTCGAGCCTGCACCGCCATTCAATATGATCAAGGCTGATCATCCAACTCAGTACCACTCTCTGTGTGAAAAATGTTTTTCTCATCTCTGTCCTAAAAGACTTCCCCCTTATCCTTAAACTGTGACCCCTTGTTCTGGACTTCCCCAACATCGGGAACAATCTTCCTGCATCTAGCCTGTCCAACCCCTTAAGAATTTTGTAAGTTTCTATAAGATTCCCCCCTCAATCTTCTAAATTCTAGCGAGTGTCAGTACGGGTGTCAGGGGTTACGGGGAGAAGGCAGGAGAATGGGGTTGAGGGGGAAAGATAGATTAGCCAAGATTGAATGGTAGAGTGGACTTGATGGGCGGAATGGCCTAATTCTGCCCCTATCACTTATGAACTTATGAACACCCATAAACTGTGGAATTCCGTCATGTATAATTGGCATGGAACTCTACCACAGACTGGCAGTGAAGAATAAATGCCTCTGTTGGAGGAGCCAAACAGCCACTAGGACACTGTTTACTCAACAATGCAACACTGACTTACAGCTCACCTCATAAACCAGAGGTCAAGTAGTAGTAATCAACGAGGCAGGCAGGCGCACAAGCATGACAAGAGCTCAGAGACTAATCCAATTACTTGCCTTTTTATGCTCTAGATTGGTGATAAATGTCACTTTGTATGGCCCACACAGTATAGACTTGTTAAAAAATTGGCTGATAGCTTCAGCTATTCTCCTCCCACAATGCAAGCGCATAGAAAGACGCTTTTTGATTTAAAAAAAACCCCCAATTAAAATAGTTGCCGCAGGGCCTGAGGGCTGGGGCTGTCAGCGTTCTCTGCCCTCGTTGAGGGATTGTATTGTGAGAGACACACTGTCACACAGTCACGGTGGCGCAGCGGTAGAGTTGCCGCCTTGCAGCGGTTACGGCGCCAGAGTCCCAGGTTCGATCCCAGCCACGGGCGCTTGTCTGCACGTTCTCGCCGTGACCCCGCGCGGGCTTTCTCCGAGGTCTTCGGTTTCCCCCCACAAATCAAAAGACGTGCGGGTTTTGTAGGTTAATTGGCTGGGTGTAAATGTAAAATTGTCTCTAGTGTGTGTAGGACAGTGTTAGCGTGGTCAGTATGGACACGGTGGGCCGAAGGGCCTGTTTCTGCGCTGTATTTCTAAACTAAACTAAACTAAAATCCCCCCTCCCCCTCCCTCTGTAGAGGACTGTGGTGGACAATGGTACAGTTAGTAAGGCCGCTACTCAGAAGTGTGTGGGAGACCCAGGTTCAATCACGATCTCAGGCGCTGTCTGTGTGGAGCCTGCACGTTCTCTGTGTGACTATGAATTCCCACGGCAGCATAAAAAAGCGTTCGATGACCACTGTAAAACCTTCCCCAGTGTACAGTTGACTTTAGACTAGAGATACAGCGCGGTAACGGACCCTTGGCCCACCCAGTCTGCGTCTACCAGCGATCACCCCGTACACCCGCACCATTCCACACGCTAGGGACAATTTTACCAATTCACAAAAGCCAATTAACCTACAAACCTGCACGTCTTTGGAGTGTGGGGGGAAACCGGAGCACCCGGAGAAAACCCACGCGGTTACAGGGAGAACGTGCAAACTCCGCACAGACAGCACCCGTAGTCAGGATCAAAACTGGGTCTGTGGCGCTGTGAGGCAGCAACTCTACCGCTGCGCCACCGTGCCGCCCCCGATTGTTATAATCTGGGGAACGATGATGATGAGAGGAGAATAAAACACAGGATTGTTGCAGCATTGAAGTAAATTGTTAATTGCTGGTCGCCACAGACATGGAGGGCTGAAGGGCCTGCTAGCTTGTCATTTATCTCCACGAGTCACAGTGACACTGCAGTAAAGGTGATAAGGAATAGGAGCAGAATTAGGCCATTCGGCCCATCAAGTCTACTCCGCCATTCAATCATGGCTGATCTATCTCTCCCTCCTGACCCCATTCTCCTGCCTTCTCCCCATAAAGTTGCTGCCTCACAGCGCCAGAGTCCCGGGTTCGATCCTGACCATGGGTGCTGTCTGCACAGAGTTTGTACAGCCTGCCCGTGGACTTTCTCCGGGGGTTCCAGTTCCCCCCCCCCCCCCCCCACTCTCAAGACAGGCAGGTTTGTAGGATATTTGGCTTCTGCAAATTGTCCCCTGTGTGTAGTTTAGCGCTGATGTCCAGGTGATTGTTGGCCAGCGATTGCAGACTCGATGGGCCGAAGGGCCTGTTTCCGCGCTGTATCTCTCAATGAAACTAAACTAAATTGGAGAATGGTCTAATCCTGAATGTCTGCATAAACTTCAGCTGAATTTAAGTCTTCTATTAGAAGTTACAAGTAGGACTACGATTTCCTGATCATATTACTGACTGCAAAAGATGTACCTAAGCAACATGGACACTAAAGAGAAAAGCTTTAATACCAAAGGGAGAATGTATACAGTGCCTAACCATAACCACATGACATCCAAAAGCACTTTTATCCAACATTTTTCCAATGTAGTCATTTTCGTTTTGGAGTAAAATAACGGATCCCTGAGTTTAGAAATACTCAGCCCTTGTGGTTGAGAACGAGAGTTTTAGGTTTTCTTTTAGTTCTAGCTTTCGAAATAAAGGGACGGAAACAGGCCCTTCGGCCCATCGAGTCAGCTCTGTCTGTGGAATTCTCTGCCTCAGAGAGCGGTGGAGGCTGGTTCTCTGGATGCTTTCAAGAGAGAGCTAGATAGGGCTCTTAAAAATAGCGGAGTCAGGGGAGAAGGCAGGAACGGGGAACTGATTGGGGATGATCAGCCATGATCACATTGAATGGCGGTGCTGGCTCGAAGGGCCGAATGGCCTGCTCCTGCACCTATTGTCTATTGTCTATTGACACTAACACTATCCTACACGCACGAGGGGTAATTCACACCAATACCACCTTGATTACTACTCGTACTTGACCTCTGGTTCATGAGGTGAGCTGTCAGTCAGTGTTGCATTGTTGAGTAAACAGTGTCCTAGTGGACATTTGACAGCTCCAACACAGGCATTTATTCTTCACTGTGAGTCTTTGGTAGAGTTCCATGTAGAGTTCCATGCCAATCATACACAACGGAATCCGAGGGCTTTTCGTGTCCACAAGCTCATAGGTGATAGCAGCAGAGGTACAGTGAAAAGCTTTTGTTGCGCGCTAACCAGTCAGCGGAAAGACAATACATGATCAAGTCTACTCTGCCGTTCAATCTTACTGAAAACAAGCCAACTAATCCACAAACCCGTACCGAAGATCCCGTAGAAAAAATTCACTAGATCGCGGACAGAATCCACACTAAACCTTACATCGGTCAGTAAACCAGGAGTTACAAACCAAAGGCAAAGGAGAGATCAGGTCAATTTAATTTAATACTAAAAGCTATTAGGAGACGGTTCCAAAAGAAATCGCAGTGCGGACTGGCAGTGTCTTTAAAAGGGAAATGGATTTTAAAATGCAAGGAATTTAGAGAAAGGGCTTTGGATAATTTTTTTCAGATAACTGGTTTGGTCATAATTGGCATAATGTGCTATAAAACCCAGTGACTCACTGACTGGAAATGAGTAAAGGAGGTACATCCCCTTTGCTGCTATTGTGCGATTAGCCACGGTCCAACGCATAGACACATAGAGAATATAGGTGCAGGAGCAGGCCCTTCGGCCCTTCGAGCCAGCACCCGCCATTCAATATGATCATTGCTGATCATCCAAATTCAGTACCCCGTTCCTGCTTTTCCCCCCATATCCCTTGATTCCGTTAGCCCTGACAGCTACATCTAACTCTCTCTTGAAAACATCCAGTGAATCGGCCTCCACTGCCTTTCGTGGCAGAGAATTCCACAGATTCACAACTCTCTGGGTGAAAAGTTTTTCCTCATCCCAGTCTTAAATGGCCGACCCCTTATTCTTAAACTGTGTGACCCCAGGTTCTGGACTCCCCCCAACATCGGGAACATTTTTCCTGCATCTAGCCTGTCCAATCCTTAAAGAATTTTACATGCTTCTATAAGATTAGTTCCAACTATTCTGAATTAGCTCCATGCAAATGTTTTGACATTTCTGGTCCACAGATTATTGCACCTCTCCCGTTTCCTCGTTAGTTTAGTTTTATCAATATCCTATCTTTATGGGTTTTTACAAGTTCAAGAAAGAACTCCACAAGGCATTCATAGCACACCCTCTTTTTCCCCATTCAAAACCTACCAGGAAGCACACGTTGAATATTTTTATAACTTTTCACTGAGATCCGACATAGCTTAGTTAGTTGTTTAAGAAGGAACTGCAGATGCTGGAAAAATCAAAGGTAGACAAAAATGCTGGAGAAACTCAGCGGGTGGGGCAGCGTCTATGGAGCGAAGGAATAGGTGACGTTTCGGGTCGAGACCCTTTTGGAAACTCAGTTGGTGAGGCAGCATCTATGGAGCGAAGGAATAGGTGACGTTTCGGGTCGAGACCCTTCTGGAAACTCAGCTGGTGAGGCAGCATCTATGGAGCGAAGGAATAGGTGACGTTTCGGGTCGAGACCCTTCTGGGTCTCGACCCGAAACTTCACCTATTCCTTCACTCCATAGATACTGCCTCACCCGCTGAGTTTCTCCAGCATTTTTGTCCAGCTTAGATAGTTAGTTAGTTAGTTAGTTAGTTAGTTAGTTAGTTAGTTTAGTTTATTGTCACGTGTACTGAGGTACAGTGAAAAGCTTTTGTTGCACGCTAACCAGTCAGCGGAAAGACAATACATGATTACAATCGAACCATTTACAGTGTACAGATACATGATAAGGGAATAACGTTTAGTGCAAGGTAAAGCCAGCAAAGTCCGATCAAGGATAGTCTGAGGGTCACCAATGATTAGATAGTAGTTCAGGGTGATTCAGTTGCCTGATCACAGCTGGGAAGAAACTGTCCTTGAATCTGGTGGTGTGCGTAATTATTCATTACTATTAACCTCATGATCTGATTAATCTGATTTAAAAACTAACTCAATTTCCGGCAATAAATTCCCTCTCGATGCAGGTCACATACAGCTCACCATTTCTAGTCGATTGACAAGTGTCTAGTCAAAGACAAGGAACAGCACCTCATATTCCGCCTGGGCAGCTTGCATCCTGATGGCATGAATGTTGAATTCTCCCAATTTTGCAAGCCCTTGCTGTCTCCTCCCCTTCCTCAACCCTCGAGCTGTCTCCTCCCATCCCCCGCCCTCGGGCTCCTCCTCCTCCTCTTTTTCCTTCCTTCTCCCCTCCCACCCCCCATCAGTCTGAAGAGGGGTTTTGGCCCGAAACGTCGCAATTTCCTTCGCTCCATAGATGCTGCTGCACCCGCTGAGTTTCTCCAGCATTTTTGTGTACCTTCTAGTCAAAGACAGATGTGTACAGCAATTCGTTCTTCCCCCGCACAATTAAAGCATGGAATAATCTCCACCCAACTACAGTTACCCAACCAGATGCAACTACATTTAAAGTAGCTCTTTCTTCCCAATAACCCTTTCTGGCTTAAGTCCTCCCTCCACCACCTCCAGTTTAAATTCCATTTGGAATATTCTGGAGGACCAACAAACCAAGAACAAGAACCAAGGAGAGTGTTATGTGATCACTAGGAGTAATTTAGTTTAGTTTAGTTTAGAGATACAGCATGAAAACAGGCCCTTCGGCCCACCAGGTCCGTGCCGACCAGGATCACCCCGTACACTAAAGGGCCTGTCCCACGAGCATGCGACCTGCATGCGGCGAGCGCGACCAAACCGGAAGCGGGTGCCGCGCGGAGGTCGAGTGAGTGACGTGAAGTTCGAGCGAAGTCCGCGGGAAGTTTGCGCGTGATGTACGGCGTCGAGACGCTGCGCACGCCCGTCGAGGCGGTGCGTACGGGGTCGTGGCGGCTGTTGCCGCGCGGAATTTTTGAACACGGTCAGTTTTTCGGAGCCCCGCGCGATGTCAGGACCAGCCCGATGTCAGGTCCAAACGGCTCCGCCGATCGAAGTGGGACCGGCCCCGCGAGGCCGTATGGCTCAAGCGACCACGTTAGGTCGCGCTTGCCGCTTGGAGTCGCATGCTGGTGGGACAAGTCTTAACACTATCCCAATTACTCGGGAAAATGTACAATTTTTGCTGAAACCTGTTAACCTACAAGCCTGCACGTCTTTAGCGCATTGGAGGAAACTGGAGATCCCGGAGAAAACCCACGCGGTCACGGGGAGAACGGACAAACTCCGTTCATCCCAGTTTGGCAAAAGAATAAATCAGGGAAGGTAGTACATCCGTGGATAACAAGGGAAATCAGGGATAGTATCAAAGCGAAGGATGATGCGTACAAATTAGATGTGGCCTTTGTGGCTAAAGGGATCAGGGGGTATGGAGAGAAGGCAGGTATGGGATATTGATTTGGGGATCGTATAGAAACGTACAAAATTCTTAAGGAGTTGTACAGGCTAGATGCAGGAAGATTGTTCCCGATGTTGGGGAAGTTCAGGACAAGGGGTCCCAGTTTAAGGATAAGGGGGAAGTCTTTTAGGACCAAGATGAGAAAAACATTTTTTACACAGAGAGTGGTGAATCTGTGGAATTCTCTGCCACAGAAGGTAGTTGAGGCCACAGCTCATTGGCTATATTTAAGAGGGAGTTAGATGTGGCCCTTGTGGCTAAAGGGATCAGGGGGTATGGAGAGAAGGCAGGTACAGGATACTGAGTTGGATGATCAGCCATGATCATATTGAATGGCGGTGCAGGCTCGAAGGGCCGAATGGCCTACTACTGCACCTATTTTCTATGTTTCTATGTTTCTACATCAACGGTAGACACAAAGTGCTGGAGTAACTCAGCGGGTCAGGTGAAAAAAGATAGTAAGTAAGTAAGTTAGTAAGTTTTCGTGTATTGGCCAAGTATTCACATACAAGGAATTTGCCTTGGTGCTCCACCCACAAGTAACAACATGACATGCAGTGACAGTTACGAATGACTCAGAAAACACTAAACATTCATAATAATGAAACATTAATGATAAAACACCATTGATCAAGCATGTGAACCTACAAAATACCAGATCAAAGGGAGGCTACAGATTTTTGGCTGTTGAGTAGAGCGTGGGCATTTGGAGGTGACTTTTTGGGCCGGGACTCGTCTCCAGACTGGACTCACGGTCCTCAGTACCCCGCAGTATCTGCTTCTTTAATCAGTTTTACGTTTTAACTGGGGAGTGGGAACAAGAACATAGAAACATAGAAAATAGGTGCAGGAGGAGGCCATTCGGCCCTTCGAGCCAGCACCGCCATTCATTGTGATCATGGTCGCTCATCCACAGTGAGTAACCCGTGCCTGCCTTCTCTCCCTACCCCTTGATTCCGCTAGCCCCCTAGAGCTCTATCTAGCTCTCTTTTAAATCCATCCCAGTGATTTGATCTCCATTGTCGTCTGAGGCAGAGAGTTCCACAGATTCACCACCCACTGTATCAGGGTGAAACATGGAACACAGAACACAGAACATTAAACCAGTGCCCGCAGTTCCCTCCTACACATTACTTACTTCGTTTATTCCATCTAGCGATGTTTAGTATATTAATTTCCACATTATTTTACCACTTGGCTATCTACTATTATTTGGCTCCTATTGAGGAGATGAATGAAAAACAGTTAGCAACATAGACAATAGGTGCAGGAGTAGGCCATTAGGCCCTTGGAGCCAGCAACCCCATTCAATGTGATCATGACTGATCATCCCCAATCAGTGCCCCGGTTCCTGCTTTCTCTCCATATCCTCATTCTACTTCTCCTGATTAGCTCAGGGTTAACACTCGGATCAGGAGGACCATCTGAAAGAAAATCAGTCGTATATCTACCAGCATTGTCTTTGGATTCATGTCCATAAGTTCTAGGAGCAGAATTGGGCCATTCGGCCCATCGTGTCTACTTCGCCATTCAATCATGGCTGATCTATCTCTCCCTCCTGACCCCCATTCTCCTGCCTTCTCCCCATGACATAGAAACATAGAAACATAGAAATTAGGTGCAGGAGTAGGCCATTTGGCCCTTCGAGCCTGCACCGCCATTCAATATGATCATGGCTGATCATCCAACTCAGTATCCTGTACCTGCCTTCTCTCCATACCCCCTGATCCCTTTAGCCACAAGGGCCACATCTAACTCCCTCTTAAATATAGCCAATGAACTGTGGCCTCAACTACCTTCTGCGGCAGAGAATTCCAGAGATTCGCCACTCTCTGTGTGAAAAAAGTTTTCCTCATCTCGGTCCTAAAAGATTTCCCCCTTATCCTTAAACTGTGACCCCTTGTCCTGGAACATGACCCCTGACACCAGTACTGATCAATAATCCATCTATCTCTGCCTTAAAAATATCCACTGACTTGGCCTCCACAGCCTTCTGTGGGAAAGGACAATGCATTTCGTTGTCTCTGTACTGTACACTGACAATGACAATCAAAATTGAATCTGAATCTGAATCTGAATCTGAAAGAATTCCACAGATTCACCACCCTCTGACTGAAGAAATTCCCCCATCACCTCCTCCCTCAAGGTGCATCCTTTAATTCTGAGGCTGTGCCCTCTGTTCCTGGACTCTCCCACTAGTGGAAACATCCTCTCCACATCCACTCTATCCAGTATCCATTCAAGTGAAACCATTGAAACATAGAAAGAGACATAAACATGTCCTCTGCGCCACTCTAACAGTAAATCTGAAACAGAAATGTATTCGTACCATACAATGCAGCTACTATGAGCTGGCCTATATGTACCTTTACACATGTGCCAGGGAAAGCTACTGGTCCCTTACATTTCACTTTGTAAGACTGGGGGCTGGGTGGCAGTCTCGGGTCCTGAGGCTGAAGTTCTTCGCTCGAGGCTGGAGCCATTGTCCTCCCTCTAATGGACACGTTTCTGTAAATCAGAGCCGAGAAGATAGTGCTGAAGAGCATGGAGGCCACCACCACCACCTTCCATACCTTCATCCTAGAGCATTACACAGCGGCAAGGCCCTGCAAAAAGACAACAAGAAGCGGAGTTAGCATTGGGGCGGCAGTGTGCGTCTACGGCCAATGTTATAAAAAGCAACATAGAAACATAGAAGGGAGACAAAAATGCTGGAGAAACTCAGCGGGTGCAGCAGCATCTATGGAGCGAAGGAAATAGGCGACGTTTCGGGCCGAAACCCGGAAGGAAATAGGCAACGTTTCGGGCCGAAACCCGGGGAAGGGTTTCGGCCCGAAGGAAACGTTACCTATTTCCTTCCCTCCATAGATGCTGCTGCACCCGCTGAGTTTCAGCCCGAAACGTTGCCTATTTCCTTCGCTCCATTAGATGCTGCTGCACCCGCTGAGTTTCGGCCCGAAACGTTGCCTATTTCCTTCGCTCCATAGATGCTGCTGCACCCGCTGAGTTTCGGCCCGAAACGTTGCCTATTTCCTTCGCTCCATAGATGCTGCTGCACCCGCTGAGTTTCGGCCCGAAACGTTGCCTATTTCCTTCGCTCCATAGATGCTGCTGCACCCGCTGAGTTTCGGCCCGAAACGTTGCCTATTTCCTTCGCTCCATAGATGCTGCTGCACCCGCTGAGTTTCGGCCCGAAACGTTGCCTATTTCCTTCGCTCCATAGATGCTGCTGCACCCGCTGAGTTTCTCCGGCATTTTTTGTCTACCTTCGATTTTCCAGCATCTGCAGTTCCTTCTCAAACACAAGTGGTTTAGATTAGTTTAGTTTAGTGATACAACAGCGGAAACAGGCCCTTCGGCCCACCGAGTCCGCACCGACCAGCGATCCCCGCACGCTAACACTGCCCTACACACACTAGGGACAATTTACACGTATACCAAGTCACTTAACCTACAAGCCTGTACGTCTCTCTGGAGTGTGGGAGGAAACTCCAGGAAGATCTCTGAGAAAACCTAAGCAGGACACGGGGAGAACGTACAAACACCGCACATATACGAGCGCCCGTAGTCAGGATTGAACCCTGGTCTCTGGTGCTGTAAGGCAGCAACTCTACCGCTGTGACACCCTGCTGCCCGTATTTTTTTGCAATGTAATACCCGCTCCCTCTTGCAAAGACGGTTCGTCTGAAGATTTCACACAAAATAGGAAGGATGTCAACAAAATAGAGAGAGTACAGAGGAGATTTACTAGAATGTTGCCTGGGTTTCAACAACTAAGTTACAGAGAAAGGTTGAATAAGTTAGGTCTTTATTCTCTCAAGCGCAGAAGGTTAAGGGGGGACTTGATAGAGGTCTTTAAAATGATGAGAGGGATAGACAGAGTTGATGCGGACAAGCTTTTCCCTTTGAGAATAGGGAAGATTCAAACAAGAGGACATGACTTCAGAATTAAGGGACAGAAGTTTAGGGGTAACATGAGGGGGAACTTCTTTACTCAGAGAGTGGTAGCGGTGTGGAATGAGCTTCCAGTGGAAGTGGTGGAGGCAGGTTCGTTGGTATCATTTAAAAATAAATTGGATAGGCATATGGATGAGAAGGGAATGGAGGGTTATGGTATGAGTGCAGGCAGGTGGGACTAAGGGAAAAAAGTTGTTCGGCACGGACTTGTAGGGCCGAGATGGCCTGTTTCCGTGCTGTAATTGTTATATGTTATATGTTAAAATCCTGGAGTAACTCAACAGGTCCAGCAGCATATTTAGATTTTAAACTTGAGTACATATTGTGTCTCTGGAAAGGGCAGTTTTCTAATCACCGATGTCCCTGTGCCTCTTAACCTGCGATGACACTGAATATAACATCCAGAGTCCACTCCACCCCTTGCTCCATCCACCACCCCAACACATTGTAGAGAATCGAAGGTGAGAGGAGGTTGTGAAACTGTCTCCGGAGAGAGAGAGAGACATTGAGAGACATCTCCTTCTTAAACATTGTAGAGAATTATAGACGTGACAAAGACCATCACTCAAAACCAACCTCCCTTCCATCAACTTGAAGGAGAAGACTTCATAGAAATATAGAAACATAGAAAATAGGCGCAGGTCTAGGCCATTCGGCCCTTCGAGCCAGCACCGCCATTCAATATTATCATGGCTAATATCCAAAATCATTCATACGATTTCATATGCAGTTCTACTGCAGTTGTACAGGGTCTTGGTGAGACCACACCTGGAGTATTGCGTGCAGTTTTGGTCTCCAAATCTGAGGAAGGACATTATTGCCATAGAGGGAGTGCAGAGAAGGTTCACCAGACTGATTCCTGGGATGGGATGTCTTATGAAGAAAGACTGGATAGACTTGGTTTATACTCTCTAAAATTTAGGAGATTGAGAGGGGATCTTATAGAAACTTACAAAAATCTTAAGGGGTTGGACAGGCTAGATGCAGGAAGATTGTTCCCGATGTTGGGGAAGTCCAGGACAAGGGGTCACAACTTAAGGATAAGGGGGAAATCCTTTAAAACCGAGATGAGGAGAACTTTTTTCACACAGAGAGTGGTGAATCTCTGGAACTCTCTGCCACGGAGGGTAAAGGCCAGTTCATTGGCTATATTTAAGAGGGAGTTAGATGTGGCCCTTGTGGCCAAGGGGATCAGAGGGTATGGAGAGAAGGCAGGTACGGGATACTGAGTTGGATGATCATTCATGATCATATTGAATGGCGGTGCAGGCTCGAAGGGCTGAATGGCCTACTCCTGCACCTAATTTCTATGTTTCTATGTTTCTATGTTTCTATATCCCTTGATTCCGTTAGCCCTAAGAGCTAAATCTAACTCTCTCTAGGAAACATCCAGTGATTTGGCCTCCACTGCAGGGAATTCCACAGATTCACAACTCTCTGGGTGTAACTGATGGGCCGAATGGCCTAATTCTTCTCCAATCACTTATGACCTTATGAACTCCATCTCCACCTCATGCTACCTCGGCAAGGCCAGCAGCATCATCAAGGACCAGTCTCACCCCGGTCACTCCCTCTTCTCCCCTCTCCCATCGGGCAAGAGGTACAGAAGTGTGAAAACGCACACCTCCAGATTCAGGGACTGTTTCTTCCCAGCTGTTATCAGGCAACTGAATCATCCTACCAACAACTGGAGAACAGTCCTGAACTCCCATTTACCAAATTGAAAACATTTGAACCTTTGGGGATGAATTAGCTCCATATGTGAAACATCCACTTACATTTAAGTCATCATTAATTTTATCCACGCTAACGGTTGGTCAAATGAATGTAAGAAATGGAAGCTGGAGGTTGCCCTTCGGCCCCTCATGCCTGCTAGAACGCTAGGTGAAAGGCCATAGACCGGTAACATGAACTCTTTTCCTCTCTCCACAGATGCCGCCAGACCAACTATTCTACTTTTATTTCAGATTTCAGTCCAACTTTCCCAGCTTCAGTTTTGAAACGCCTTCGTTGCTGAGACATTGAAAGAATGTAGGCGTGTTTGCTAACATAGCTGCGTGGTTTGTTACGTGTAACACGCTATCCAGTGTGTTGTGGTCTCGTAAAACCCCGCAAAGAGGCGACAATTGCAACGTTATTGGCAGGCGAATGGGCAATATTTTCCATGCCACAAATTGCCAATTAAATTGGAATTCAGAAGATAAAAGAAGCAATGTGCAAGAGAACATTCCAGAAAATCCGAGAATTGCTCAAAAGGGGTTGCAAGTTGCCTTGTGCATGTGATGGGGCATGTACGCAGGGCTGGAGGGACAAGGGGGAGGTTAGACACAGTGATAGTAAGCAGTCATATTTATTGCAATATACAAAGGCATTAATTGTATCGACCATCATTGTACCTTTAGGAAGGAGATGGGGAGGAATTTCTTTAGCCAGAGGGCGGTGAATCTGTGGAATTCGTTGCCACAGACGGCTGTGGAGGCCACGTCACTGGGTGTTTTTATAGCGGAGATTGACAGATTCCTCATTAGTACGGGTGTCAGGGGTTACGGGGAGAAGGCAGGGAAATGGGGTTGAGAGGGAGAGATAGATCAGCCGTGATTGAATGGCGGAGTAAACTCGATGGGCCGAATGGCCTAATTCTGCTCCTTTGACTTATGATGAAGTTTAGATAGAGTCATAGAGTGATACAGCGTGGAAACAGGCCCTTCGGCCCAACTTGCCCACACTGGCCAACATGCCCCAGCTACACTAGTCCCACTTGGTCCATATCCCTCCAAACCTGTCCTATCCATGTACCTGTCTAACTGGATCTTAAACGTTGGGATAGTCCCAGCCTCAACTACCCCCTCTGGCAGCTTGTTCCATACACCCACCACCCTTTGTGTGAAATAGTCACCCCTCAGACACCTATTTAATCTATTCCCCTTCACCCTGAACCTATGTCCTCTAGTCTTCGATTTATCTACTCTGGGCAAGAGACTCTGTGCATCTACTCGATCTAATCCTCTCATGATTTCATACACCTCTTTAAGATCACCCCTCATCCTCCTGCGCTCCAGGGAATAGAGTCCCAGCCTACTCAACCTCTCCCTGTAGCTCACACCCTCTAGTCCTGGCAACATCCTCGTAAATCTTCTCTGTACCCTTTCCTGATTGACAACATCCAAAATTCAATTATGAAACAGTAGTTACACAGAGGATTGAAATTACGTTTCCCCATACTCCAAATGTGCAAGTAATATTAAAAACACAGACAGACAACATACCAATAAAAATAGACAATAGACATTACATTATTTAAAATATTAAAATATTCACAGTGTGCCAAAATGTAGCAAAAACCTTGAGGTATTTTACACAGGGTGCAACAATGAAAGGTGCAATATAGAAAAAGTGCAAATTTCGTACTGGGGACATTGAGCCAAAGTTATTTTCACAGTTTGTTTGTCTTTGTTTGGGTACTGTTCATGGAATTTTCTTAAGTGTGTTGAGTAGTCTGATGGCCTGAGAGAAAAAGCTTTTCCCTATCCTATCCTACACTCACTAGGAACAATTTACAGAAGCCAATTAACCTACAAACTTGCACGTCCTTGGAGTGTGGGAAGAAACCGGAGCACCCGGAGAAAACCCACCAGGTCACAGGGGTTGATGCACAAACTCCATGCGAACTGCACCTGAGATCAGGATTGAACCCGTGTCTCTGGCCCTGCAAGACAGCAACTCTACCACGGCTCCACTCTGCATTGACACAAGGGAGAGGGGAAAGTTTCTCAGTCTTTATAAAACAATAACTCTTTAATGCACCAACTTATTTACAGCTGGGCCTTCTGGAGAGCAGAAGCTGAATTAAAACGATACTAAACTGTAGGAGTTGCTTGGAAAGAAATACAATTTCACATTTCCATTCTCGTTGAATTTCATAATTAAAAACTACAGCGGCTACAGTAAGTGGTTGAATCGAATGATAGAATTCCCAAAACTTGCGTTGGGCTCGCCAAGAGAAAACTTACAGGAAAAGAAGGTTCCTTGTTTGCAGTTTATTTTAACACCAGGATCATTTACATTCACTGCGAGGGGAAAAACCACCAACTTGCTGAGAAACAAAACCACTGGCCGACAAGTGACGGAAACCGCAACCAACTGGCAAATAATGAAACGGCAGCTAGGAGTAAAGTTCCGATTCTAATTTTAGAGGCTCCTGTGGAAACATAGAAACATAGAAAATACATGCAGGAGGAGGCCATTCGGCCCTTTGAGCCAGCACCGCCATTCATTGTGATCTTGGCTGATCATCCCCTATCAATAACCCGTGCCTGCCTTCTCCCCATATCCCTTGACTCCACCAGCCCCTAGAGCTCTATCTAACTCTCTCTTAAACCCATCCAGTGACTTGGCCTCCACTGCCCTCTGTGGCAGGGAATTCCACAAATTCACAACTCTCTGGGTGAAAAAGTTTTTTCTCACCTCAGTCTTAAATGACATAGAAACATAGAAACATAGAAATTAGATGCAGGAGTAGGCCATTCGGCCCTTCGAGCCTGCACCGCCATTCAATATGATCATGGCTGATCATCCAACTCAGTATCCCGTACCTGCCCTTTATTCTAAGACTGTGTGGCCCCTGGTTCTGGACTCGACAACAACATGCCAGCTGAAAGGCCTGGATGTGGAGAGGATGTTTCCACTCGTGGGAGAGTCCAGGACCAGAGGCCACAGCCTCAGAATAAAAAGGATGTACCTTTAGAAAGGAGATGGTGGTGAATCTGTGGAATTCATTGCCCCACAAGGCTGTGGAGCCTGAGTCAGTGGATATTCTGAAGGCTGAGATGGGCAGATTCTTGATTAGTACGGGTGTCAGGGGTTATGGGGAGAAACATAGAAACATAGAAAATAGGTGCAGGAGTAGGCCATTCGGCCCTTCGAGCCTGCACCGCCATTCAATATGATCATGGCTCATCATCGAACTCAGTATCCTGTACCTGCCTTCTCTCCATACCCCCTAATCCCTTTAGCCACAAGGGCCACATCTAACTCCCTCTTAAATATAGCCAATGAACTGTGGCCTCAACTACCTTCTGTGGCAGAGAATTCCACAGATTCACCACTCTCTGTGTGAAAAATGTTTTCCTCATCTCGGTCCTAAAAGATTTCCCCCTCATCCTTAAACTGTGACCCCTTGTTCTGGACTTCCCCAACGTCGGGAACAATCTTCCTGCATCTAGCCTGTCCAACCCCTTAAGAATGTTGTAAGTTTCTATAAGAAGGTGGGAGAATGGAGTTGGGTTGAGAGGGGAAGATACATCAGCCATGATTGAATGGCGGAGTAGACTTGATGGGCCGAATGGCCTACTTCTGCTCTTATAACTTATGAACTTATGAATGCCTGTTCATCATCTGAAAATTTCACTTGCTTATCTAAGGTTCTGCCACCATTCCCTTTCCATTGCTAAAGTCTTCAAACAATAAACAGGATTATTCTGAAGAATTACTTAACTTCACAACACGTCCCCATCCGACTAGTTCCCATTGTATCCGCAACCTTTGCCTCAGAAGAAATTTGTTGTAAATTATCTAGGCACAGTAAAAAGGCTGTCCATCAAGTTCCTTCGGAACAACTAGCCCATAGAGGCCAACATGTCCCAGCTACACTAGTCCCACCGGCCCGCGTTTGGTCCCTATCCCTCCAAACCTGTCCTATCCACGTACCTGTCTACCTGTTTCTTAAACGTTGGGATAGTCCCAGCCTCAACTACCTCCTCTGGCAGCCCGTTCCATACATCCACCGCCCTTCGTGTGGTAAAAGTCACCCCTCAGATTCCTATTAAATCTTTTCCCCTTCTCCTTGAACCTAAGGTAGACAAACTTGCTGGAGAAACTCAGCGGGTGCGGCAGCATCTATGGAGCGAAGGAAATAGGCAACGTTTCGTGCCAAAACGTTGCCTATTTCCTTCGCTCCATAGATGCTGCCGCACCCACTGAGTTTCTCCCGCAAGTTTGTCTACCTTCGATTCTCCGACATCTGCAGTTCCTTCTTGAACACCTTGAGCCTATGTCCCCTGGTCCTCGATTCACCTTCTCTGGGCAAGAGACTCTGTGCATCTACCCAATCTACTCCTCTCATGATTTTGTACACCTCTATATGATCGCCCCTCATCCTCCTGCGCCCCAGGGAATAGAGACCCCGTCTCCCTGTAGCTCACACCCTCTAGTCCTGGCAACATCCTCGTAAATCTTCTCTGCATCCTTGGCAGCTTAAAATCATTCATATACCCCGGTGACCAAAACTGAACACAATGCTCTAAAGGTGCCTTACCAATGTCTTCTACAACAATAACATGACCTCCCAAGTTCTATACTCAATACTCTGACTGATGAAGCACAAGGTGCCAAATAAAGGTGGCCTGTTAGATATCAACATCAGCGACATTGCATGGTGGCTCAGCGGTAGAGTTGCTGCCTTACAGCGACAGAGACCCGGGTTCGATCCCGACTACGGGTGCTGCCTGTACGGAGTTTGTACGTTCTCCCCGTGACCTGCGTGGGCTTTCTACGGGATTCGCCCCGGATTCCTCCCACGCTCCAAAGACAATAGTCAATAGACATTCGATCCAATTTGAGATTCCAGCTACCAAGACAGATGTGTACAACAATTCGTTCTTCCCCCGCACAATTAAAGCATGAAATAATCTCCACCCTAACACAGTTACCCAACCAGATGCAACTACATTTAATGTAGCTCTTTCTTCCCAAAAACTCTTTCTGACTTGTCCTCCGTCCACCATCTCCAGTTTAAATTCCATTTGGAATATTCTGGAGGACCAAGAAACCACGAACAAGAAACAAGACAATAGGTGCAGGAGTAGGCCATTTGGCCCTTCTAGCCAGCACCGCCATTCAACGTGATCATGGCTGATCATCCACAACCAGTACAATCAAAGACATACAGATTTGGAGGAAAGAACTGTAGATGTTGGTTTAAACCGAAGGTTGACACAAACTGCTGGAGTAACTCAGCGGGACAGGCAGCATCTCTGGAGAGAAGGAATGGGTGACGTTTCGGGGCGAGACTGAAGAAGGGCGTCGACCCCAAAACGTCACCCATCCCTTCTCTCCGCTGAGTTACTCCAGCAGTTTGTGTCCACCTACAGGTTTGTAGGCTTGGTATAATTGTAAATTCCCCCCTAATGTGTGTAGAGTCGTGTTAGTGTGCGGAGATCTCTGGTCCGTGCGGACTTGGTGGGTCGACGGGCTGTTTCTGCACCGTTTCACTAAAACCATGGATAGGACAGGTTTGTAGGGATATGTGCCAAACGTGGGCAGGTGGGACTAGTGTAGCTGGGACATGTTGGTCGGTGGGGGCAAGGTGGGCCGAAGGGCCTGTTTCTACACTGTATCACTCTGATCCCAGAACTAAAATTAAAGCAAGAATCTTACACAATCAGAAATATTTCAAAGTGGTTGAGGCAACTGCTATATTTATGAACAAGATGGGTTTATTAATAATCCTGTTAACATAATAAATACACATCCAGATTCTAAATGATACGGTTGTCAACACTACGCTCCAGGGTGGGTAATAATGTTTCCACTCAACGGCTTGTCGCAACGTCAAATATTTAAAAGTAACCTTCTTACACCAGAGTGGTGGGGATGTGGAACGAGCTGCTGGAGGAGGTGGTTGAGGCAAGTGCCGTCGCTATGTTTAAGAGACATTGGGACAGGTACATTGGCAGGGTAGGATTATGAGCCAAGCATGGGCAGGTGGGGCCAGTGCAGGTGGGACTAGTGTAGATGGGGCAGGTGGGGCTAGGGCAGGTGGGACCAGGGCAGGTGGGATGAGTGTAGGTGGGACTAGTGCAGGTGGGGTAGGTGGGACTAGTGCTAGGGCAGGTGGGACTAGTGCAGGTGGGGCTAGTGCAGGTGGGACTAGTGCAGGTGGGGCTAGTGCAGGTGGGGCTAGTGCAGGTGGGACTAGTGCAGGGACTAGGGCAGGTGGGGACTTGTGCAGGGGGTGGGGGGGCAGGTGGGACTAGTGCAGGTGGGGTGCTAGTGGTGGGGCTAGTGCAGGTGGGACTAGTGCAGGTGGGGCTAGTGCAGGTGGGGACTAGGCTAGTGCAGGTAGGGGACTAGTGCAGGTGGGACTAGTGCAGGTGGGGCTAGTGCAGGTGGGACTAGTAGGGCAGGTGGGGACTAGTGCAGGTGGGACTAGTGCAGGTGAAACTGGGGCTAGTGCACTAGTGCAGGGACTAGTGCAGGTGGGGGGACAGTGCAGGTGGGGCTAGTGCAGGTGGGGCTAGTGCAGGTGGACTAGACTAGGTGGGGACTAGTGCAGGTGGGACTAGTGCAGCTAGACTAGTGCAGGTGGGGCTAGGTGCAGGTGCAGGTGGGACTAGTGCAGGTGGGACTAGTGCAGCTGGGACTAGTGCAGGTGGGATTAGTGTAGGTGGGACTAGTGTAGGTGGGATTAGTGTAGGTGGGACTAGTGTAGGTGGGGATTAGTGTAGGTGGGACTAGTGCAGGTGGGACTAGACTAGGGCAGTGCAGGGCTGAGTGCAGGTGAAACTAGTGCAGGTGGGGGCTAGTGCAGGTGGGGGGGCTAGTGCAGGTGGGTGCAGGTGGGGCTAGTGGTGGGCTGAGTGCAGGTGGGACTAGTGCAGGTGGGGCTAGTGTAGGTGGGGCATCAAGTGCGGGGTGGGACTAGTGCAGGTGGGACTAGTGCAGCTGGGACTAGTGCAGGTGGGATTAGTGTAGGTGGGACTAGTGTAGGTGGGATTAGTGTAGGTGGGACTAGTGTAGGTGGGATTAGTGTAGGTGGGATTAGTGTAGGTGGGACTAGTGCAGGTGGGACTAGTGGAGATGGGGCTAGTGCAGGTGGGGCTAGTGCAGGTGGGGCTAGGCAGGTGGGGCTAGTGCAGGGGGGGCCAGTGCAGGTGGGGCTAGGGCAGGTGGGGCTAGTGCAGGTGGGGCTAGTGTAGGTGGGGCTAGGGACTAGTGTAGGTGGGACTAGGACTAGTGGGCTAGTGTAGGTGGGGCTAGTGCAGGTGGGGCTAGTGCAGGTGGGGCTAGTGCAGGTGGGGCTAGTGCAGGTGGGGCAGGTGGGGCTAGTGCAGGTGGGGCTAGTGCAGGTGGGGCTAGTGCAGGTGGGGCTAGGGCAGGTGGGACTAGTGTAGGTGGGGCAGGTGGGACTAGGGCAGGTGGGACTAGTGTAGGTGGGACAAATGCAGCTGGGACTAGTATAGATGGTCAGAGTCTCAGACATGGACTCGTTGGGCTGAAGGCTAAACTAAACTAAACTAAACTTGGTCCTTGGCCAGATGTATCTCATTGAAAATCCAGATGTGACTAATTGCATCACTATTTGTTGAATTAAAAAAAAAAAGAATAACAGGCAGCAAATGATCTAAAAGCTGCTATTTACTTGTGAGCGCTTTAATCTCTCCATGTACTGGTTGGTGAAACATTAGGATGAGTTTGCCTTGGGTTTGATCATCGTGGGTGGGTTGCTGCTCTGGCCACTGAATGTTTAAACAATATTGGGTATCGGTGGCTGTCACTGCCCACCCCTGCGTGCCATTGAGAGAGAGAGTGAGAGACAGACTGGTGTTGGGTTCCCGACACAACCTCCTGCTGTCTGTGTGGCCAGGTTTTTTGTGGCCAGTGTGGGAAGGGACTGCAGATGCTGGTTCACAGTGTAGACACAAAGTGCTGGAGTAACTCAGACAGTCAGGCAGCACCTCTGGAGAGAAGGAAAGGGTGACAGTTTGGAGTCAGGACACTTCTTCAGACCTTTTGAATGAAAGCATTTGTTTAATTTAATTTAGTTTAGATTTGGTTAAAAGGCAGGGGACATGTTGGTCGGCATGGGCAAGATGGGCCAAAGGGCCTGTTTCAATACTCTATGACTCTCCATTACCCTAGTTTACAGATACAGCGTGGAAACAGGCTGTTCGGCCCATCGAGTCCGCACCAAGCAATGATCACCAGTACATTAGTTCTAGTGACCTGGGTTCGATCCCGACTACGGGTGCTGTCTGTACGGAGTTTGTACGTTCTCCCCGTGACCCGTGTGAGTTTTCTCCTGGTTAATTCGCTTGGTTTAATTGTAAATTGTCCCCAGTGTGTGCAGGATATTGTTAAAGCCCTGTCCCACTGTACGAGTTCATTCAAGAGCTCTCCCGAGTTTTAAATAAATCAAACTCGTGGTAAGCACGTAGAATGTACGTAGCGGGTACGTCGGAGCTCGGGGACGTCGCTTAGTGGCTCGTAACGCTAACGGCAGGTACTCGGGAGGCGCGGTAAGCTCAGGAAGACTCGTGAAGATTTTTCAACGTTGAAAAATGTCCACGAGAGCCCCGAGTACCGACAAGCGGCCATTACCGTAATTCGAATCTCTGATGTCGAATCAGGGGAAACTCGGGAGAACTCGTGAATGAACTCGTTCAGTGGGACAGGGCTATTACTGTACGGGGATCACTGGTCAGCACGGACTGGGTGGGCCGAAGGGCCTGTTTCCACGATGTACCTCTTAACTAAACTAAATAAATTCTGTATAGGCTTTGTCTAAATGCATCTTTCACTCAAAAACACTGCACTGTATAGACTTGCTCCATGCAGGGATTAGAACAACATGGGGCCTGCATACGCCATGCAGCATTGTTAAGGTTTAGTTTAGTTTGGTTTAGAGATGCATGCCCTTCGGCCCATCGCGTCCATGCCGGCCGATGATCACCGCTACACTAGTTGTATACACACTAGGGACAACTTGCAGAAACCAGTTAACCTACAAACCTGCACGTCTTTGCAGTGTGGGAGGAAGCCGAAGATCTCGGAGAAAACCCACGCCGGGCACGGGGAGAACGTACAAACTCCGTACAGACAGCGCCCGTAGTCGGGATTGAACCCGGGTCTGGCGCTGTAAGGCAGCAACTCTACCGCTGCGCTAAGATATTGAATAACACTGGCCTAGATAAATAAAATACCACGACAGAACAAACAAGACTTGTTCCTGCTGGTTTCTGCAGAACTGTGACTATAGAGATGGTATCGTAAAATTTGTGAATAGTGAAAGGCCTGGATACAGTGGATGTGGAGAGGATGTTTCCACTAGTGGGAGAGTCTAGGACCGGAGGCCAGAGCCTCAGAATTAAAGGACGTCCCTTTAGGAAGATGAGGAGGAATTTCTTTAGTCAGAGGTTGGTGAATCTGTGGAATTATTTGTGGAGGCCAAGTCAATGGATATTTTTAAGACAGATTCTTGATTAGTACGGGTGTCAGGGGTTATGGGGGAGAGGGCAGGAGAATGGGTTTAGGAGGGAGAGATAGATCCGCCATGTTTGAATGGCAGAGTAGACTGGATGGGCCGAATGGCCTAATTCGGCTCCTATCACTTATGAACTTCTGAAAATTTAACTTTGCTTTCCAAAATTCAGAAACCCTGGGAGGTCGATTTTGTAGAAGGAAACTTGCGTAGGAAGGAATTGCAATTGCTGGTTTACTGCGAAGATGGACACAGAATGCTGGAGTAACTCAGCAGGACAGGCAGTATCTCTGGAGAGAAGGAATGGGTGACGTTTTGGGTCGAGACCCTTCTTCAGACTCAAACCTCTCTGACTGAGGAATCTACCATTTAATCCTGCTCCGTAAAACCACTTCAGTAACAATATTTTTCTTAATGTAAGCTCCAATAATATATATTTTTGATGTAAGCATAATGACAGCTGAAAGGTTTTTGTTGCTATTAGGTAACTATATAAAGAATAACAATCACCTCAATCCCCTGGAAATATGCATTCCACTGGAAGTGATTAGTGTAATACTGTCCTGCTCCAGCTGAATAAATAAATCTGAACTCAATGGTGAGCAACATTTAACAGGCATTTTTTTCAATGAAAGCACAAATGATTTATTTCTGGCTAAAAAAATTAAAAATTGCTTTTATTTTAAATGATGCTTTAAAAAGTGTATCAACTGAGTCCATCTACACCTCACGCTGCCTCGGCAAGCCCAGCAGCATCATCAAGGACCAGTCTCACCCAGGCCCGCGTTCACTCCCTCTTCTCCCCTCGCCCATCGGGCAAGAGGTACAGAAGTGTGAAAACGAACGCACACACACCTCCAGATTCAGGGACTGTTTCTTCCCAGCTGTTACCAGGCAACTGAATCATTCTACCACAACCAGAGAGCAGTGCTGAACTACATTGTTGGATTATCCTTGATCGGACTTTGCTGGCCTCACCTTGCACTAAACGTTATTCCCTTATCATAGAAACATAGAAACATAGAAATTAGGTGCAGGAGTAGGCCATTCGGCCCTTCGAGCCTGCACCGCCATTCAATATGATCATGGCTGATCATCCAACTCAGCATCCCGTACCTGCCTTCTCTCCATACCCTCTGATCCCCTTAGCCACAAGGGCCACATCTAACTCCCCCTTAAATATAGCCAATGAACTGGCCTCAACAACCCTCTGTGGCAGAGAGTTCCAGAGATTCACCACTCTCTGTGTGAAAAAAGTTCTTCTCATCTCGGTTTTAAAGGATTTCCCCCTTATCCTTAAGCTGTGACCCCTTGTCCTGGACTTCCCTAACATCGGGAACAATCTTCCTGCATCTAGCCTGTCCAACCCCTTAAGAATCATGTAAGTGTTCGGCTGGCGACTGGAAGGTAGCCGGTTCGAATCCCGCTTGGAGTGCAAACTGTCGTTGTGTCCTTGGGGCAAGACACTTCACCCACCTTTGCCTGTGTGTAAATGCAATGTAATTATGTGAAGCACTTTGGGGTCAATGCAAGTTGACTAAAAATGTGCTATATAAATAAGATTATATATGTATCTGTACAGTGTAAATGGCTCGATTGTAATCCTGTATTGTCTTAGCACGCCACATAAACCTCGGTACACGCACGTGGCAATAAACTAAACTGATCTGAACTGGTTTGTATACAATGCATTTTATTAAAATCTTTTTGAATCATTTGGGTCTGGTTTTCCCAGGAATATGTGACCAGGATTGTTGTAATGCAGAACAAATGGCAGGATGCTACCAGATGTTGCAGGAAGGAACAGCAGATGCTGGTTTAAACCAAAGATAGACACAAAAAGCTGGAGTAACTCAGCGGGTCAAGCAGCATCTCTGGAGGAAAGGAATGGGTGACGTTTCAGGTGAAGAGGGGTCTTGACCCGAAACATCACGTATTATTTTTCTCCAGAGATGCTGTCTGACCCGCTGAGTTACTCCAGCGTTTTGTGTCTATCTTCAGGATACTACCAGCTGTGGCCCTTCTCCTCACACTGACCAACATGTTTCAGCTGCCTGAGGTTGGTCCATATCTTTCTAACCCTGTCCCATCCACGTAGTTGTCCAAATGTTTTTTTAAAAGCTGGTGCAAATATTATGTTTTGTTGGTTACACAAAAAAGCTGGAGAAACTCAGCGGGTGCAGCAGCATCTATGGAGCGAAGGAAATAGGCAACGTTTCGGACCGAAACCCTTCCGGGTTTCGGCCCGAAACGTTGCCTATTTCCTTCAGGGTTTCGGCCCAAAACGTTGCCTATTTTCTTCGCTCCATAGTTTGCTGCTGCACCCCTGAAACTTTTTTGTGTATTTCCCTCCCTCATAGATGCTGCTCCCACCCCCTGAGTTTCTCCAGCTTTTTTCACTGCCCCTTCGACTGTGAACCGCAGCATCTGCAGTGGAGGGTCTTGGGGGGGGGGGGGGGGGTTTCGGTTTCCGCGCCACGGTGGTCGTGTTTTTGCCGCGCTCTCACTCTGCGCTTGTTCTGAGATCCTGGATGTCGGAGGTCCTCAGAAGACGAGAAAAATACGGCAGCGGGCCGGATAATTTCGGGTTATGAAGCGCGTCTCGCCAAAAAAGTGGAGGGGTTGCTCCACCCCCCCCCTCCCCCCCCCCCCCAGTTCTGTGGCCCATGAGTTGGGCTGAAGAGGCTGAAAGACTCTACGACCATGACTTCGACATGGATGTCATTCCTGCATCCCTGCCTCTTTCTCTCTCAGATACATGGAAACACACAATCAAGAGTTTCTGGCCAATGTACAGACATTAGAAGACTACAAGAGCTTGCCCAAGAGAAACTTTTGAAGTACGGCCTTTCTTCAAACTTAAGTCGTTCGATAAAATGATATCTTGGCAATTATGTTCCAGATTGGGTAATAACATTCCGTTAATGTATCCCGGAAAATAGCATCGAATTAACTCAAGTTTAGTGAAGACGGTGAAATGAAGCTTTTACGGTGGAGTGTAACAGGAAGGCTGAAATATGCAACTTGGATGTCGGAGGTCCTCAATTGCATTTAAAAGAATTTAGGGTAAAAAAAAAATTTAATCTAAAATAGATAGAAACGGGCCGGATAATTTCGCGGGACAATCAGCGTCTCTGGAGAAAAAGCGCGGGTTGGGATCCTTCTTCAGCCCCCAGCTGAAACCCACCCCCCTTCACTCCAGACCCCCTGCCTCCCCCCCTGAGTTACTCCCATTTTGAGTCTATCTTTGGTGTAAACCAGAATCTGCAGATCCCTCCTGCATATTTTATCAAAATGTTATCAAAATGTATTTTGAGTTCCATTAACTTCTCAATTATAGAAACTTACAAAATTCTTCGTTGGACAGGCTAGATGCAGGAAGATTGTTCCCGATGTTGGGGAAGTCCAGGACAAGGGGTCACAGCTTAAGGTAAGATTCAGGGAAACACACAATCAATCCTTTAGAACAGACATTAGAGAGACGATCATTCACACAGAGATCCCGTACTCTGAACTTCTCTGCCACAGAGGGTAGTTGATCCCCTTATTGGCCATTTAAAGGGCCACAGATGTGGCCCTTGTGGCTAATCAGGGGGTATGGAGAGAAGGCCAATGAGTTGGATGATCAGCCATGATCATATTGAATGGCTGCAGGCTCGTGGCAGAGAATGGCCACTCCTTCACCATTTCTCTCTGTTTTTATGTAGGGGGGAGCTGCAAAAGTTCGGTTGCATTCATCTCTAAAGTTGGATCACCTCAGAAGAAGGGTCTCGACCCGAAACGTCACCCATTCCTTCACTCCAGAGATGCTGCCTGTCTCGCTGAGTTACTCCAGCATTTTGTGTCGATCCTCTAGATAGTCTCAGGCCTGATTTATACATTCTGATTTACGGCTGATTTGTTTGCAAAAGTAAAGATCACGGATATATGTTCCGCATGGAGCGAAGCTTTGAAAAAGTTTTTTTGTAAGTGTGTACAATGAGCGCCGCAAATCGCGGGGGGAGATGACGAATGGCGTACGTCAAATCGTAAGCCCCAGGAACTCCGATCCTGGCCTCTCTCCGCTGGCTCCCTGTGCGGTTCCCAATAAATTTCAAGACCCTCCTCTATGTCTACAAAGCCCTTAACGGGCTTGCCCTGCCCCCTCCTACATCAGAGGTCTGCTCACCCACCACACCACCTCCAGGTCCCTCAGATCGGCCGAACATCCCGCGGTCTAGGCATAAGCTCAGGGGCGACCGCGCCTTTGCGGTTGCAGCTCCTAGACTGTGGAACAGCATCATCCCCCTTCCCATCAGAACTGCCCCCTCCATCGACTCCTTTAAGTCGAGACTTAAAACTCATCTTTACTCTCAAGCCTTTCTTGACGTCCTCTGAGGGAGGGATACATGTATGTATTTATGTATGTACTTAATCTATGAACCAATGTTGTATAACGTTAGTACCTCCACCAATGTAAAGCACTTTGGCCAACGAGAGTTGTTTTTTAAATGTGCTATAGAAATAAAAGTGACTTGACTTGACTTGAACTCCGGCAAAACTACTTGCGTTCAAGAGTCACGAGTCAAGAGAGTTTTATTCTCATGTGTCCCAAATAGGACAATGAAATTCTTGCTTGCTGCAGCACAACAGAATATGTCAACATAGTACATAACTGGGCAGTGGTCACAACCTTTTGCAGTCTTTTCAGCTCCTGGACGTTCAAGTTGCCGAACCAGGTCACGATGCAGGAAGATTGTTCCCGATGTTGGGGAAGTCCAGGACAAGAGGTCACAGCTTAAGGATAAGGGGGAAATCCTTTAAAACCGAGATGAGGATAACTTTTTTTCACACAGAGAGTGGTGAATCTCTGGAACTCTCTGCCACAGAGGGTAGTTGAGGCCAGTTCATTGGCTATATTTAAGAGGGAGTTAGATGTGGCCCTTGTGGCCAAGGGGATCAGAGGGTATGGAGAGAAGGCAGGTACGGGATACTGAGTTGGATGATCAGCCATGATCATATTAAATGGCGGTGCAGGCTCGAAGGGCCGAATGGCCTACTCCTGCACCTAATTTCTATGTTTCTATGTTTCTACGATGCAGTCAGTCAGCACGCTCTCTACCGTGCCCCTGTGGAGGTTGTGGAGAATCCTCTTTGACATGCCGAATCTCCGTAATCTTCTCAGGAAGTTGAATCAGGATGGGCGGAGGGAAGGGGGGGGGGGGGAGATCATAGAGCTCAGTTAATTTATGGCGTTCAGCCTGGGAGAAGTGTGAGGCCTAGTTCTCCGGATCAGAGGATGAGGAATGGGAAGGTTCTGCTCCAGGCCGTGACCAAGGAGGTGCAGAGGAGCAAAGGGATTTAAGCGTCAGGAACACAAATCACTAAAAGATGGTGCAAGTGGAATCCGACATCGATCTCCAGACGGCTGGAATTCAAGCGGTTTATGTGGTGTAGAGATACAGAGGTACCTGGAACCAACATCTCCAAACGGGGGAAGGGAAACTGATGAAGTCAGCGGCAGACAAGTGGTCGCAGCAGCTTCAACAACACACCAGAGGCCACACGCACAAATGTCACCTCTGCCACAGAGACTGTCACTCCCGCATTGGTCCCTTCAGCCACAAGCGACGAGGTTTGGAGCAAGCGGCCAAGAACTAGGATGCATCAGCCATGGTCAGTCATGACCGAGTGGGGCCTGCTAGAGATACAGTGCGGAAACAGGCACACTAACACGCACACACACACACGTGTACACACACACACACACACGCACACACACACCACACACACACATGCACGTACACACACACACACACACACGTACACACACACACACACACACACACACTAACACGCACACACACACACGTGTACACACACACGCACACACACACACACACACACACACACGTACACACGCACACACGCACATACACACACACACACACACACGCACACACACACACACACACACGCACACGCACACGCACACGCACACACACGCACACACACACACACACACACGGGAAGGGGATCTTTGCGAAGAGGGACCATTGGCATCAAGGAAAGGAGTAGGATTAGTTTTCAAGTTAAGGCCTTGAATTGGGAGAAAGGCGATGGGTCTGCTCTGGAGAAAAAGTATAGGTGACGTTTCGGGTCGGGACACTTCTTCAGTCTGGGTCCCAACGCAAAACGTCCCCAATTCCTTCTCCTCCGTAGAGTTTACTCCAGGGGGTGGGAGTTTACTCCAGGGGGTGGGAGATTGCAGCCTTCTCATGGTCCGCCCTGTTTCGACAAATGCAATCAACCTGGCGTGCACAAGTAAGATCAAATAGAACAAGTTGTCCTAAAGCTTTAGACTGTGCACGCCATACGCAAGAAGAAGAAGAAGAATTTTACTCCAGCATTTTGTGTCTATCTTTGAACAAAACTGCACCATGCTACCCCTTCCAAATTTCAAGAACGGCCAGTCTTGCTAACAGAAAGTTCGACCATTAATCCCGAAGCAGAATTTTTTTGCCCATTGCCATCTCGAGAAGCAGAGAGATAGAATGAAATCTTCGCACAGCGTGGACCAAGGGCCCTTCGGCCCACCGAGTCCGTGCCGACCAGCAGTCCCCGCACATTAACCCTATCCCACATTCAGTCGGGACAAGTTACATTTACACCAAGCCGACTAACCGACGTACCTGCACGTCTGTGGAGTGTGGGAGGAAACTGAAGAAAAACCCACGCAGGTCACGGGGAGAACGTGCAAACTCCGTACAGACAGCGCCCCGTAGTCGGGTTCGAACCCGGGTCTCCGGCGCTGCAAGCGCTGTGAGGCAGCAACTCTACCGCTGAGCCGGCTAATATTCCTGCACAGTTCGTTTACAAACCACGGTCAGGGGATGTCAATGGCGCGTTACTCGTGCGATTTTCTGCTTCGCTGACAAGCCAGAGGTGTCAATACAGTGATCCAAATCCCACCCACTCTCCTGCCTGCCTGCCTGCCACCACGCTCCCTCTCCACTGTATCCCCACTGTGACACTGCCAGAGACTTGGGCTCACAGCTGTTCTGCATATCTCCCATTACCAGCAGAGCTGATGATCACTTCCATGTGCAGCACCACTAAACTATTTGGCTCAGCGCCCCTGGACTTGGGAGCTGCTGCTGCAGGATCCCCCTAAAGTTAATCTGCAAGTCGAATCGGTGGTAACGGGCCTGTCCCACTTAGGCGATCTTTTGGGGGACTACAGGCGACATGTTGAAAAATCTTCGCCGGCTGTGGCGACAATTTTTGTTGTCGTAGGTTGTTGTAGGAGCTGTCCCAGGTGAATTCCATTAAAACTAGTCCCTTGGCAGTCGCCTAAAGAGTCGCCTAAGTGGGACAGGTCAATAAAGAAGTCAAACACAACGCTATCGTCTACTTCGAGAGGGCGAGAATACAAAAAACAGGGATGTAATGCTGAGGCTCTACAAGGCCGCATCTGGAATATGGGGAGCAATTGTGGGCCCCACATCTGAGGAAGGATGTGCTGGCTCTGGAGCGGGTCCAGAGGAGGTTTACGAGAATGATCCCAGGAGTGATTGGGTCAGCATATGATGAGCGTTTGTCGGCACTGGGCCTGTACTCGCTGGAGTTTAGAAGAATGAGGAAGGACCTCATTGAAACTTATAGAACAGTGAATGGCTTGGATAGAGTGGACGTGGAGAGGATGTTTCCACTAGTGGGAGAGTCTAGGACTAGAGGTCACAGCCTCAGAATTAAAGGACGTTCTTTTAGGAAGGAGATGAGGAGAAATTTCTTTAGTCAGAGGGTGGTGAATCTGTGGAATTCTTTGCTGTAGAGGCCAAGTCAATGGATATTTTTAAGGCAGAGATAGATAGATTCTTGATCAGTATGGATGTCAGGTGTTACGGGGAGAAGGCAGGAGAATGGGGTTAGGAGGGAGAGATAGATCCGCCATGAATGAATGGCGGAGCAGACTTGATGGGCCGAATGGCTTTTCAGCCCACCATGTCCGCGCTGACCAGTGATTAGGCATTAAACTACAATGGCATCCACAATGCTAGTATCTAAACTAACATAGCAATTAGGTGCAGGAGTAGGCCATTCGGCCCTTCGAGCCTGCACCGCTATATCGCCTATACACACACACACTAGGGACAATTTACAGAAGCCAATTAACCTGCAAACCCGCACGTCTTTGGAAAGTGGGAAGAAACCGGAGCACCCGGTGAAAACCCACGGGGAGAGAACGTGCAAACTCCGTACAGACAGCACCCGTGGTCAGGATCGAACCCGGGTCCCTGGCGCCGTGAGGCAGCAACTCTACCGCTGCCGCCAGTTTAGTGTTTTTCAGCCTCTATTTATCGGTGGTCCTGACCATCAGCAAATATTTTAATAATGCATTTAAAGGAACCGAAATAGAATTGTCAGTAAACTGTGGTGAGAGATATAGAGGGAATAGCAAAGACTGCAGCATCGAGAAGAGATAGGACTCTAGTGCTGAGGAGCAGCATTTAAATGGGTGCAGTTTTTTATATTTCTAAGTGAATTTCACACATATTTATTTTGTTTGCGGCCCTGCTTATTAACATTTTTATATGCATGGCGATCTTAAAGAAAAATGAATATCCGTTGAGTCATTCCAGGTCTATGTGTCTTTATCAGACAGTAGTTCAGGACCAGCATCGGTTCTGTTGCCGTGACACTGATCGTGAAAGGCAGTAAACGCACCACAGTGGCGGCACCAGGAGCAGATCGCCAGCGGGGAAAGGACACTTGGTGTTTGAGGGCAAGGGGATGTGAAATTGCCCAGGGTATAAATTGTCAGAGGCCATCCGAAGGTAGGGCCATGCCGCGCTGCGGATAAACGCATCCAGCAGTTTGTGAGCAGCGCGCTCTTACAAACAGGGAGTAAACACCCAGTTCATCTGTTTTGGATTGAGGAAGGATGCCTGCCAGTAACGCACGAGGAATTTCCTGCACTAATTCCAAGCAAACTTCTCCTAAGCAGGCAGATGTGCCCGCAATATAACTTCTTATCCCAGAGCTAACACACACACTAGCGCTGAAGATTTTCACTTACAAATTCAGACTTGTGTTCGTAATTGCCATCCCTAATTGCCCTTGAACTGTGGAGGTGACTATATTGTCCCAAGAATGGTCTCAAACCCAAAACATCACACATTCCTTCTCTCCATGGATGCTGCCTGTCCCGCTGAGTTACGGCATGGTTTTGTGTTTTTCTTCATAATAACTTTATTCATAAGGTCATAGGTGATAGGAGACTCGACGGGACAGGCAGCATCACCCATTCATAAGGTCATAAGTGATGGGAGTAGAATTTGGCCATTCGGCCCATCAAGTCTACTCCGCCATTCAATCATGGCTGATCTATCTCTCCCTCTTAACCCCATTCTCCTGCCTTCTACCCATAACCCCGTACTAATCGAGAATCTATCTATCTCTTGCTGTTAAAAATATCAATTGACTTGGCCTCCACAGCCTTCTGTGGAAAATAATTCCACAGATTCACCACCCTCTGACTAAATAAAATTCCTCCTCAGACTAAAGAAATTCCTCCCAGTATTCAGTAAATATGTTGCCGTACGCATTATGAAAAACAGCAGACGGCCATAAAACTGATTGTAACAACATGTACCATTGTGTTGAGCAGTGGCTTTGCTTCTCACAGCCCCCATTAAACTGACAAGGCCGCAGGCCTACACAGCTAACCACACCAATACGCTAACACACTCAGAACCGACAGCAATGCCAAAACCCAAAGCTGACGTAATGTCATAAGCTTTCATCATAAGAATTAAGACAAGTACCATGCACAAGAGTACGAGTGTGAAGGCAGATTATAAAACCCAGCAGCATAGACAATAGACAATAGGTGCAGGAGTAGAGGCCATTCGGCCCTTCGAGCCAGCACCGCCATTCAATGTGATCATGGCTGATCATCCGCAATCAGTACCCCGTTCCTGCCTTCGCCCCATATCTCATGACACCGCTAATTTTAAGAGCCATATCTAGCTCTCTCTTGAAAGTAACAGAGAACCGGCCTCTGAGGCAGAGAATTCCACAACTCACAACTCGCAACTTTCTGTGAGAAAAAGTGTTTCCTCGTCTCCGTTCTAAATGGCTTACCCCTTATTCTTAAACTGTGTGGCCCCTGGTTCTGGACTCCCCCAACATCGGGAACATGTTTCCTGCCTCTAGCGTGTCCAAACCCTTCATAATCTTATATGCTTCAATGAGACCCCCTCTTGTAGGAAAGAACTGCAGATGCTGGTTTAAATCGAAGATGGACACAAAATGCTGGAGTGACTCAGCGGGACTGGCGGCATCTCTGGGGAGAAGGCTCTCCGCACGAAACGTCACCCATTCCCTCCCTCCAGAGATGCTGACCCTGTCCCGCTGAGTTGCTCCAGCTTTCTGTGTCTAACTCGGAAGAGCATAAAACCTGATGGTTCATTCAGATCCTAACTCTCGGTGAAATGAAGGTAAAAGAGGATTGTGAAACGAGGCAGGAAAGCTGTAAAAAAAACGGTTATAAGACCATTAAATAATTTGATGTTGTTCAACTAGATTACAGAACCCCATCAAAGAAACGCAAAATGCAAAGCCAGATAATAAGACAATAAACAGTAAGGCCATGAAACTAATGAAGAATTACACAGTAAACACTAAAGCCATCATCAAATCCAACATCAAAGGTATCAAGACTTTCACATCCGCTCAGTCCACCTTGGCCGATACGATCTCCCGGTTGCCAAACACTTCCCCCCCCCCTTTTTCCTTCTGCCCACAATATTTAATATGTAAAAGAATATGAGGTACCAAGGTCTAAGCGGAAGCTCAGAGGGGATAGAGCCTTTTCTGTTGCTGCCCCGGCACTCTGGAACACCTTGCCGCTGCAGATCAGACAGGCCCCTTCACTGTCCATCTTTAAATCCTCCCTAAAAACTCACTTTTATTCACTGGCTTTCGACACTGGCTGAGACTTTGTTCCTGTTTTAGTGCTTTTAATGTCTTTTAATTTTTACTGTTTTTATAGTCCTGTCGTCTTAATGGTTTTAGTAGTTTGTAATAACTTTTTGTTGACTTCCCATGTACAGCACTTTGTGGTAACTGATGTTGTCTAAAAGCGCTTTATAAATAAAGTTATTATTATTATTATTATTATGTGATTCTGTTCCATTCCATGCAGTTTGTTTGTCTTTTTGCACAAAGTCCACGAGCATTTGCCGCTTTTCATTTCACTGCACATCTCGTATGTGTATGTGACGATTAGACTTGACTTGACTTGACTTGACTTGAACTCCCCCTCCCATTCCCACACTGACCTTTCTGTCCTGGGCTTCCTGCATTGTCAGAGTGAGTGAGGCCCAGCTCAAGTTGAACAAACATATTTCGCTTGGGCAGCTTACACCCCAAGCGGTATGAATATAGGTTTCACCAACTTCAAGTAACCCTTGCTATCCCCCTCTCCCTCCATCCCTCCCCCACCCTAGTCCGTTCTGCCAGTTTTACTCATCGTATATGTACGCATTATCACCTCCTCTGCAGCCAACAATGGACCATTGTAGGCTCTTTAGCCATCGGCGTCGGCTCTGATCTATTCTGTATCTTTCCATACCTCTAAGTTTTCCTCTCCCCCGCACCTCGGTCTGAAGAAGGGTCTCGACCCGAAACGTCACCTATTCCTTTTCTCCACAGATGCTGTCCGACCCCTTGAGTTACTCCAACTTTTTGCGTCTATCTTCAGTTTAAACCAGCATCTGCAATTCAGGCAGCATCTCTGGAGAGAAGGAACGGGTGACATTCCGGGTCTGAAGAAGGGCCACACCCATTCCTTCCCTCCAGAAAATGCTGCCTACCTGTCCCCGCTGAGTTACTCCAGCACTTTGTGTCTATCAAGGGTAAGCAATCAGATTATAAAATACTAAACAGCAGGGAGATATATACCTGGGTTAAAAATGAATTGGAAAATGTAAACGTGTAAATCAGATTATGCCACCCATAATATTGCTGTCATAAAACTAATTACAACAACATTGCAACGGGTTATGTTGATCAGTAGCATTGAGTTACACTGCCTCTCTAACACTGCCACAGCTAACCACAGCAATACAATAACACTCACAAAGACAGCAGCAATGCAGGTTGCAGTGTCTGATAGTAGAAACATGTAGAATTATATGCAACAACAAAAATAATGTCACTGTCGACAGGTTTAGTTTAGACTTGTTTGCTGTCACACGTACCAAAGCATTTCTGTTGTTGTTGCATGCTATCCAGTCAGCGGAAAGACTATACGCGATTACAATCAGGCTGTCCACAGTGTACAGATGCAGGGTAAAGGGAATGACGTTTAGTGCAAGATAATCGGATCAGTAAAGTCCAAGGGTCTCCAATGAGGTAGATGGTTGGTCGGGACCGTTCTTTCGTTGGTGATAGGATGGTTCAGTTGCTGGGAAAAAAACAGTAGATAGAACAAAATTCCGGAGTAACTCAGCGGGACAGGCAGCATCTCTGGAGAGAAGGAATGGGTGACGTTTCGGGTCGAGGCCCTTCTTCAGACTGAGAGTCAGGGGAGAGCGAGACACAGAGATAAGGAAGGGTAAGGTGGGAAAACGACATATCAAAAGAGATCAGTGCCGAGGAAAATGTATAATAGATCATTGTTATCTAGAAGGTGAAAACAAAGCAAGCAGAGATAGACACAAAAAGCTGGAGTAACTCAGCGGGACAGGTAGCATCACTGGAGAGAAGGAATGGGTGACATTTTGGGTCTCGACCCGAAACGTCACCCATTCCTTCTCTCCAGTCATGCTACCATTCCCGTTGAGTTACTCCAGCTTTTTGTGTCTATCTTCAGTTTAAACCTACATCTGCAGTTCGTTCTTACACAGAGATAAAATGTATTTGGGGGACAGTCACAGAGTGGTCAGAGAATGGGGACGTGCAAGAGGTGAAGCAAGGGTTACTTGACGTTAGAGAAGTCAATGTTCACACCGCTGGGGTGTGAGCTGCCCAAGCGAAATATGAGGAGCTGTTCCTCTGAAACTTTCCCTGAATCTGGAGGTGTGCGTTTTCACACTTCTACACCTCTTGCCTGGCGGGAAGGAAGTACCATTGAACAAGTTTGTCATGTTCGACAGTATGAAGACAAACTGGATTACTGATCCCTCGTGTAGCAGCAAAAACATTGCAACAGTTTAAGGATGCACACATGGTAAATAAATAATGGGCTCATGTGTAGAACTAGTTTGTATCATCCAAAAGCAAGGATATAAAACACGGTCGTGAAGCAATAAAAAAAAGAATTATAGCAGAATTATATTCTGATCATAAAATCAAATTAGTAAACAAAGAGGAAAGTGAGATTAAAAATACAGCCAAGGTATACAAGCAGATCGGGAAATTCAGGAGTAAAACTAAAATACAACATGAAGATAGACACAAAAAGCTGGAGTAACTCAGCGGGTCAGGCAACATCTCTGGAGAAAAGGGGTAGATGATGTTTTGGGTCAAGACCCTTCTTGGGTTTCGGGTCGAGGCACTTCTTCAGACTGAGAGTCAGGGGGAGAGCGAGACACAGAGATAAGGAAGGGTAAGGTGGGAAAATGGCACATCAAAAGAGATGAGTGTCGAGGAAAATGTGGTTCAGGTCGTACTTGGCTGATCGAACTTTTTGTGTCAGCCTTGGGGACTCTGTATCCTCCTCAGCTCCTCTCTCGTGTGGGGTCCCACAGGGCTCAGTTCTTGGCCCTCTCCTCTTTTCACTCTATCTGCTCCCACTCGGTTCCATCCTTAGGAAGCACGGGATTTCATTCCACTTTTATGCTGATGACAGTCAGCTTTATGTGCCTCTGGGAAAAGGGGGTGTACACTCTGTCGGCCTCTTGCTTGAGTGTCTCAGTGACATAAAGGCCTGGATGTCACTGAACTTTTTAAAATTTAATGATGACAAGACAGAGGTAATGATCTTTGGTGGCACCTCTGGGGCCCCCCCTGTTGATCTAGGCTCTTTGTCTGCATATCTCAAACCTAATATCACGAACCTGGGGATTAAAGTGGACCCTGAGCTTAGATTTGACTGTCAGGTGAGGGCTGTTGTTAAATCTGGTTTTTTCCATCTGAGGCAGCTGGCAAAAATAAAGCCGATTTTGTCAAGGCAGCACTTTGAGACGGTAATCCACGCCTTTGTTACCACCCGGCTGGATTACTGCAATGCACTGTATCTGGGGGTTAGTCGGTCCTCCATCGCCCGTCTCCAGATGGTACAGAATGCAGCTGTTCGTCTCTTGACTGGCACACGAAAGCATGATCATGTTTCTCACCTTTTGGCCTCTCTCCACTGGCTGCCTATTCAGTATAGGATTTGTTTTAAAATTCTTTTATTTACTTTTAAATCCCTAAGTGGTCTTGCCCCGTCCTACCTATCTGAGCTTCTTCACCCTTATTCGCCCTCCCGCTCTCTCAGGTCAGATGATCAGCTGCTCCTGATTGAGCCAAAGACTAAGCGGAAGCTCAGAGGGGACCGTGCCTTTGCTGTGTCGGCTCCGAGATTGTGGAATGAATTGCCTCTGCACGTTAAACAGGCCCCTTCTCTAGCTGTTTTTAAATCACTCCTGAAGACATATCTATTCTCCATGGCCTTTGTAGACCAGTGAGGTGTTGAATTGTTTATTAACTTTATTTGCTTGGTTTTGCTGCGTTGTTCGTACTTGTGTTTTATGTTTTTTAATTTATTGTTTGGATTTTTGTATGTAATTTATGCGCCTCGTGTTAGTTGTATGTTCTGTTGTTCTGCCTGTTTTATGATGTCTTGCTTGTTTTCTTTTTTCTGTACAGCACTTTGGTCAGCTTTGGTTGTTTTTAAGGTGCTTAACAAATAAAGTTATTATTATTATTATTATTCTTCAGACTGAGAATGAATGAATGAATGAATGAATGAATGTATGAATGCCTTATGAATACTTTATTGCCACATGTAACAAGTCACAGTGAAACTGTTTGCGTGCGTACCCAAGGTATGCAAATAGTCGCTACATAAAGGGCGCTGTTACAAATTTACAAAGTAGCCCCCCGCCTGGGGAAAGTATCCCGCTAGAGTAAGGGGAGAGGGAAACGGGAGATATGGATGGTGATGTAGAGAGATATATGAATGAATGATTGAATGAATGCATTAATGCATGAATGAATGAATGAATGAATGAATAATTTGATTGAATGAATGGATGAATGAATGATTGATTGAATGAATGAATGAATGAATGAATGAATGGATGGATGATTGAATGTATGAATGAATGTATGAATGAATGCATGAATGTATGAATGAATGAATGGATGAAAGATATGCCAAAAAGTAAGGATGATACAGGAAACAGGCTAACATGAATCTGGATTAGAGGGAATCAGTTATAAGAACAGGTGGAGTTGGAATATTTCCTCTTGAACACTGGGGATTGAGGGGAGATGCGAGAATATAACATTATCAGGGGCATGGATAGGGTGGACAGTCAGATCCTTTTTCCAAGGTGGGAATGTCATAAGGTCATAAGGACATAAGGTCATAAGGAAAAGGAACAGAATTAGGCCATTCGGCCCATCAAACCATTCAATCACGGCTGATCTATCTCTCCCTCCAAACCCCATTCTCCTGACTTCTCCCCATAACCCCAGACACCCGTAGTGATCAAGAATCTATCTATCTCTGCCTTAAGAAAATCCACTGACTTGGCCTCCACAGTAGAATTCCACAGATTCACCACCCTCTGACTAAATAATCCTTCCTCATCTCCTTCCAAAAAGAAGTCCTTTAATTCTAAGGCTGGGACCTCTAGCCCTAGACTCTCCCACTAGTGGAAACATCCTCTCCACATCCACTCTATCCAGGCCTTTCACTATTCTGTGTGTTTCAATGAGGTTCGCCCCTCATTCTTCTAAACTCCAGCGAGTACAGGCCCAGTGGCGACAAACGCTCATCATAGGTTAACCCACTCATTCCTGGGATCAAAGACTGGGGGGCATAACTTTAAGATGGAAAGTGTAAACTTTAAAGGAGATGTGAGGGAAAAGTGTTTTTTTTTTACACGGAGGGTGGTGGGTGCCTGGAATGTATCGCCAGGGGTGGTGGTGGAGGAGGCAGATACGATAGTGGCACGAGAGATTTTAAGATAGGCACATGGAAATGTAGGGATCATGGCATGGGGGGGGGAGTACTTTATTTTGGCGCTGTGCTTAGCACAGACATTGTGGGCCAAAGGGCCTGTTCTTGTGCTGTACTTTTCTAAGTTCTATGAAATGTTTAACTAAAATATAGAAAATGAACAGTAAGTCACTAGCCAGTAAAACCAAATTAAATTGGATTATGAAAATTGTCATTTGGTGTAAAATGAAATGAAATGGAACCTGATACATAAGTTTAAAATTGAATAATTCCCTTTATCCTGTATCTGTACTCTGTACGACGGCTGGATTGTAATCATGTATAGTATTTCCGCTGACTGGATAGCACGCAACCAAGAAGCTTTTCGCTGTACCTCGGTACACGTGGCAATCGACTACACTAAACTAAACTAAGCTAAATCCAACTGACTCTCAGTCAGACCCGAAACGTCACCCATTCCTGCTCTCCAGAGATGCTGCCTGTCCCGCTGAGTTACTCCAGCGTTTTGTGTCTATTTTCAGAAAATTTGTAAAGTTGGTCAGTCAAATTCACAGGTAAGAGCAACAAAGTGGATTACAAAATCAAGGTGTCATGGTGGCGCAGCGGTGGAGTTTCTGCCTTGCAGGGCTTGCAAGGGTTCGATCCTGACTATGGGCGCTGTCTGTACGGAGTTTGCACGTTCTCCCCGTGACCTGCGCGGGTTTCCTCCGAGTGCGCCACTTTCCTCCCACACTCCAAAGACGTGCAGGTTTGTAGGTTAATTAGGTTGGTGCATGCGGAGGCCTGTTTCCGCGCTGTATCTCTAAACGAAACTAAACTAAGAGTAAAGTGTCAATAGGGATTTTAAAACCCAACAAAAAGGTTATAAAACTAGATGGCCAAATCTAACAGTAAGGGTAAAAAAACATAAAACCCTGCAGTGAATTCAGTTTAGTTTAGAGGTACAGCACGGAAACAGGCCCTTCGGTCCGTGCCGACCAGCGATACCCACTATCCTACACACACAAGGCACAATTTTACACATACACCAAGCCAATTAACCTACAAACCTGTACGTCTTTGGAGTGTGGGAGAAAGGTTTAGGGATAACATGAGGGGGAACTTCTTTACTCAGAGAGTGGTAGCTGTGTGGAATGAGCTTCCAGTGGAAGTGGTGGAGGCAGGTTCGATTTTATCATTTAAAAATAAATTCAATAGGTATATGGACGGGAAAGGAATGGAGGGTTATGGTCTGAGTGCAGGTAGATGGGACTAGGGGAGAATAAGTGTTTGGCACGGACTTGATGGGCCGAGATGGCCTGTTTTCCATGCTGTAATTGTTATATGGTTATATTGTTATATAAACCGAAGATCTCAGAGAAAACCCACGCAGGTCACGGGGGAGAACGTACAAACTTCGTACAGACAGCGCCCGTAGTCGGGATCGAACCTGGGTCTCTGGCGTTGCAAGCGCTGTAAGGCAACGACTCTACCGCTGCGCCACCGTGCTGCCTCAGTTTGGAAAATTTGTTAAACCTAATTCTTAAATCTAGCAATGAAATATCGAATTGGTTGATACTATAAATCCTAGATTGTAACACTCAGTCATTAAGGCGTAAATGTGGATTACACAACCAAGCTGTAATGTTGTAAATAGCAAAAGGATTTGAGTATAGGAGCAGGGAGGTTCTACTGCAGTTGTACAGTGTCTTGGTGAGACCACACCTGGAGTATTGCGTACAGTTTTGGTCTCCAAATCTGAGGAAGGACATTATTGCCATAGAGGGAGTGCAGAAAAGGTTCACCAGACTGATTCCTGGGATGTCAGGACTGTCTTATGAAGAAAGCTGGATAGACTTGGTTTATACTCTCTAGAATTTAGAAGATTGAGAGGGGATCTTATAGAAACTTACAAAATTCTTAAGGGGTTGGACAGGCTAGATGCAGGAAGATTGCTCCCAATGTTGGGGAAGTCCAGAACAAGGGGTCACAGCTTAAGGATAAGGGGGAAATCCTTTAAAACCGAGATGAGAAGAACTTTTTTCACACAGAGAGTGGTGAATCTCTGGAACTCTCTGCCACAGAGGGTAGTCGAGGCCAGTTCATTGGCTATATTTAAGAGGGAGTTAGATGTGGCCCTTGAGGCTAAGGGGATCAGAGGGTATGGAGAGAAGGCAGGTATGGGATACTGAGTTGGATGATCAGCCATGATCATATTGAATGGCGGTGCAGGCTCGAAGGGCCGAATGGCCTACTCCCGCACCTAATTTCTATGTTTCTATGTTTCTAAATGTAGAGAAAGAAACTTAATGAAAGTCTAACATGAAATGGACATTAAGGGCATAAAGTGTTGGAGGAAGGAACTGCAGATGCTGGTTTAAACCGAAGATAGACACAAAAAGCTGGAGTAACTCATTGGGTCAGACAGCCTCTGTGGAGAAAAGGAATAGGTGACGTTTCGGGTCGAGACCCTTCTTCAGACTGAGACTCAGGGGGGAAGGAAACGAGGGATATAGGCGGTGATGTGGAGAGATGTAGAACCAATGAAAGATGTGGAAAAAAGTAACAATGATGAAGGGAACCGGCCATTAGCTGTGGTGTAGGTGACAACAGGTTATTGACAATGAGACTCAACAAGACGACTTTGACGCTGGCACGACTTGGGCGGGAGAGGGATGGAGAGAGAATGGGACGTAAGGGTTACTTGAAGAGTGTAAAACACAGGTGATAAAATGCAACATTAAAAATATAAAATGAGATTATAAAACCTAACAGTAGGGCCATCAAACATAAAATATGAATGCATATTATGTTGTAAAAGCACAGTCAAATCCAGCCAGGTGTCAACTCATATCAAACTTTTGTAAATCAGGATTAAATAGCTTTATGAAATAGTATAAAACAGATTATAAATTGTACCATAGGTTTTACAAAACTGGATATTAATCTAATAGCAGGTTATTAAATTGGATTATACAACCCAAGAGTATAATGGATAATAATACCACACAGTAATCTTTGGATAAAACCTATCATTAAAGTGAACCAAAGTCACAAAGTACTGGAGTTGGACACTAAAAGCTGGAGTAACTCAGCGGGACAGGCAGCATCTCTGGAGAGAAGGGATGGGTGACGTTTTGGGTCCTCAGACTTCAGACCATGCTGACCGGTTTCATCGTGGCCTGGTTCGGCAACTTGAGCGCCCTGGAGCGGAGAAGACTGCAAAAAGCAGTAAACACTGCCCAGTCCATCATCGGCTCTGACCTCCCTGTCATCGAGGGGGTCTATTGCAGTCGCTGCCTCAAAAAGGCTGGCAGCATCATCAAGGATCCACACCATCCTGGCCACACGCTCATCTCCCCTCTGCCTTCAGATAGAAGGTACAGGAGCCTGAAGACTGCAACGTCCAGGTTCAGAAATCTGCAACATCCAACTTCTTCCCCACAGCCATCAGACTTTTAAACTCAACTCAAACAAAACTCTGAACATTAATAGCACGTTGCACTTTATCTGCTTATTTATGTGTGTGTGTATATATATATATTCAATGATATATGGACACACTGATCTAATTGGGGACAATCAGCCATGATCATATTGAATGGCGGTGCTGGCTCGAAGGACCGAATGGCCTACTCCTGCACCTATTGTCTATTGTCAGCGGCACTACCTGCTGCGTCGCTGTGCCGCCCATTTCAAAGCCCAGCAATAAGACAGAATAAGTCCCAAGTTAAGCTTCAAATAGGATTACAAAACCCTTCAACACAAGTGCAAAACAATACCCGAGATCTTACATGGAAGTTGTGAACCTGGAATTATAAATCTTTCAGTAATAATTTAAACTGGATGGTAAAATCCTACTGTAAAATTACAAAACTGGATTATGAAACCCTACGGCAAGATGTGAAAATTTATAAAAATCCATAGTGAATTTAGATAAAATTCAGGGATTATACACAATATATATAATATTCACAATGAACGCAATATACACACATATTGTGTATACACTATACAATATATATATATATTAATCACAAATATAGCAGCTCAAAGAAGGATATAAAACAATTTTATAAAAATCACATTCTGGTGATTTAACCAGAAAACCAAACTCAATGACAAAAATATAAATCTGAATTATAACCAATGATAATTGCATTAAATCTAACAATGAGGATGAAACCAAACTATAGAAAATCCAATGGTAATGGGTCTGAACCACTTCGGCGATTTTTTCAGGTGAAAACCGGCGACTCGAACAGAGATTGTCACATGCACACGCACACATCACACACACACGCACACACACACACACACACACGCACGCAGACACACAGACACACACACACACACACACACACACACACACACACACACACGCACACACACACACACACACACACAGACACACACACACACACACACGTACACACACACACACACACACACACACACACATGCACACACACACACACACACACACACACACACACACACACACACACACACACACACACACACACACACACACACACGTACACACACACACACGCACACACACACACACACACACACACACACACACACACACACACACACACACACACTGCTTCCTTCACCAGCCTGTCATGCAGGCGGGGGACAGGGCAAGTGGGGGGGGGGGGGGGGCAGTTTCTCAAACCTAAAACTAAACTACAAAATGCAGAAGTGAGAGTGTGAAACTGAATGACAAAAGATGATGTACGGTGGATTACACAAACCACTCGACACTGTGTAAAACTGGATTACATTCACAACTATAGCGGGCGATAAGACTTCCAGACCCTGTGGTAACAAGACAAACCAAGTGATCTCATCCAACACTTACACATAACGCTGGAATCTAAAACCTTCTATCATCTGCTAAAACTGGATTGTAAAACACTAGTAGGATAGTAATACCGGATTAGAACATTGGATTATCAAACCAACACAACACTAGATTATTCGTGCTTCACTGGGGAGCATAAAATTGGATTATAAAACCCCAAAATAACAGTGTAAAACTGATTTTAAAACCCCAAGGGCTGAACCGTGAAATCAGCCGATAAAACCCAATAGAATGCTGTAAAACTGGATTCGGAAAACCAAAGGTTGAGTCATAAAACTGGATTTCCACACTGGATTATAAAATTAAACTGTAGAGCCACGGAACCTTGACGGTAATTCCCAGCAGTAACGCTGCAAAAGTAGAGGATTAAACGCAAGTGGGAATTCCATGAAGTTAAAGAGTAAATCCCAAGGATTCCCACTGCCTGTCCCGGCCGACCGTTAAAAATCAACCCCATTAGCAAAAAGGGAAATTCTATCAATCGATGAGGTGGAACTAAATCAAGCCGCAGAGATTCTGTGCAGGGGGGAACTGCAGATGCTGGTTTAAACCGAAGATGGACACCAAACCATCATCATCATCATCCTTTTATTGTCATCATGCAAAGCAACAATTGTACAGTGCAAAATGGGAAGATGTTTCTCGGGGAATACCGGAGCATCGCACATAAAAACGTCAACATTTCACGCATGAATAAAAACAATCCAGTTCCTGATTAAAAACAGTACAAATAGTTTTTAAAAAGTGCAGGGAAAAAAAAAGCAACATTAAAATACAAGTTAAAAAAATCTGAAACGAGGTTGAATAAATTTTATCCAAACGTCTCTCCCAGATGCGATAAATGTTTGTTTCAAAACGCTAATATAACACATTCATTTGTAGGATGTACAAAGTTGAATAAATTTTGGAGTGATATATTTACAAAGCTTTTCAAGTCTAGAATAGAACCCAAAACGGAATGGATTATATTTGGAATAATAGGAGAAGATACCAATTTAAATAAAGATCAAAATGTTTTTTTTTAATTATGGGTTAATAATTGGAAAGAAATTGATACTTAAATTTTGGAAAAATACAACCACACCAACTGTTAAAATGTGGATTAGGAATATGATGGACATAGCACGCCTTGAAGAAATGAGACTCCGACTAATAGATAAATATGACCAATTCTTAAGGAGTTGGTCTCCTTTCATCGACTTTTTGGAATCATGTGATGCAGCAGTACCGTAAAGATTGCTGATTTCAGTTCATGACGCGGATAGATCTACATCTCCGAATACAGATTTGAAAAATTCTCTTTTAAGGGGCCTTCTCTTCTATTTCTACTTTCCACTTTCTCTCTTCCTTTTTTATTTTTTATATACACACTTCACGTTTTTCTACTCTCTACCATCTATTTTTCCACTTTTTCCTCTTTCTATTGTTTTCTTTTTCTTGTCTTGCTTACTTCCTTCTCATAACATAAAACTAGAGGTTGTACATAGAATGGATTACGGTATTACAAAAAAGAAGTGGCCTGAGCTTATTACTCAGTGCCAGTTATTAAATTGTCAGTGCAAAAGCAGCAGAATCAGGTGGAGTGCACCTCACTCCAGCATTTTGTGCCGACCTTCGGTTTAAACCAGCACCTGCAGTTTTTTCCCCACACACAGTGTACAGAGTCACCAGCTTGAGGCCATTTTCAAGTCCCAGTTTTGGCAAGTGCGGGGACCTGGATCTGACCGTGAAGGTCTGTTGTCCTGGCAGCATTGAGGGGCGGAAGTCACCAGATGGATTATGAAGCAAAACTTCAGTGTCGACCCCAAGAAATTTTCCACTGCAGTAAAACCCAAACAACAGTATCACATGTTGCCAGGACTCGAGGGCTTGAGCTACAGGGAGAGGTTGAGTAGGCTGGGTCTGTATTCCCTGGAGCGCAGGAGGGATCTTATAGAGGTGTATAAAATCATGAGAGGAATACAGTTGTCAGAGGTTATGGGGAGGAGGCAGGAGAATGGGGTTAGGAGGGAGAGATAGATCAGCCATGATTGAATGGCGGAGTAGACTTGATGGGCCAAATGGCCCAATTCTACTCCCATCACTTAGAAGCATAGAAAATAGGTGCAGGAGGAGGCCATTCGGCCCTTCGAGCCAGCACCGCCATTCATTGTGATCATGGCTGATCGTCCCCTATCAATAACCAGTGCCTGCCTTCTCCCCATATCCCTTGACTCCACTAGCCCCTAGAGCTCTATCTAACTCTCTCTTAAATCCATCCAGTGACTGGGCCTCCACTGCCCTCTGTGGCAGGGGGTTCCACAAATTCACAACTCTCTGGGTGAAAACGTTTTTTTCTCACCTCAGTCTGAAATGGCCTCCCCAACACTTATGATCTAATGACTTATGAATAGATCGCGTAGAACAAGGGAGTCGAGAACCAGAGGGCACAGGTTTAAGGTGAAGGGAGAAAGATTTGGGGGGAATCTGATGGGTACGTTTTTCACACAGAGGGTGGTGGGTGTAAAGAACGAGCTTCCGGAGGAGGTGGTTGTGGCAGGGACTACTGCAACATTTAAGAAGCAATCAGACAGGTACATGGATAGGACAGGTTTAGAGGGATATGGGCTAAATGCGGGCAGGTGGGACTAGTGTAGATGGGGCATGTTTGCCACTGTGGGCAGGTTGGGAGGAAGGGCCTGTTTCCACACTAGACGATTCTAAGATTCGACTGTAAAATCCCAACTTGCAACAAAAGCTGGCCATAAATCGCCAATACCAATACCACAACGCTAGGTGACAAACGCTAGCCCGTTGAGATACGACCACGTTATAAAACCTACTTTTACCATAAAAGGGGATTTTGAAGCCCAACAATAAACATGTAAAACGTCTGAAAACCCCCCAAAGTAAAGTCGTAGACTGGGATATAAAACCCAACACATTGCTCTCAGACTTGGCTACAAGAGCCAGTTGAATCTCTGCCAAGTGTCAGTGTGAAACACTGATGTTACAGTATATGTATCTGCTGCAACCTCCAGTCTGCACCATTAGTGTGATAGAAGGCAGCCTGCATTGTCTCTGGCTACCTCAGTCACCCCAGGAAACCCCACAAGGAATATACGTTCAACAATGCTGCCTGGCCCGCTGAGTTACTCCAGTATGTTGTATCTATGCAAGATAACAGATTTTTCTTCTGTGCCTGAAGAAGGGTCCCAACCCGAAAAACGTCACCCCATCCATTATCTCCACAGATGCCGCCTGACCCGCTGAGTTACTCCAGCACTTTGCGTCTATCTTCGGTCTAAACCCGCAGGGGGTCTGCAGTTCCTTCCTCCACAGAGTAGTTATTTTATTTATTTAGAGATACAGGCTCGACTACTCCGGAATTTCATGTTTCTAGTTTCCATCTGCAGTTCCTTCCCCCACACACTTTCGGACCACCAAGCCCACACCAATCACCCAAACAGTGGTTCTGTGTTAGCCCAGTTTTCCATGCTACACACTAGGGCCAATTTACAGAAGGCAATTAACTTAACAAAGCTGCACGTCTTTGGAGTGTGGGAGGAAACCGGAGCACCCGGAGAAAACCCGCTCAGCCATAAGGTCATAAGTGAGAGGAGCACAATTAGGCCATTCGGCCCATCAAGTCTACTCCACCATTCAATCGTGGCTGATCTAGCTCTCCCTCCTAACCCCATTCTCCTGCCTCCTCACCATAACCCCAGACTCACGGGAAGAACGTACAAACTCCGTACAGACAGCACCGTAGTCAGGATCGAACCTGGGTCTCTGGCGATGAAAGGCAGCAACTCTACCGCTGCGCCACCGTGCCGCCTTCCATGAGGTTAGTCCAAAGTTTGGATGGGGAATCTTGGTTGGCAGGGACATGTTGGGCCGAATGGCCTGTTTCCATGTTGGGTAGCTCTGCGATTCCAATTGTTTATCATGTATAAGCTGCAGTGATGTATAAGCTGCAGTCATGTATAAGCTGCAGTGATGTATAAGCCACAGTCATGTATAAGCTGCATTGATGTATAAGCTGCAGTCATGTACACGCTGCAGTGGTGTATAAGCCGCAGTGATGTATAAGCTGCAGTGATGTATAAGCTGCAGTGATGTATAAGCTGCAGTGATGTATAAGCTGCAGTCATGTACACGCTGCAGTGGTGTATAAGCCGCAGTAATGTATAAGCTGCAGTGATGTATAAGCTGCAGTGATGTATAAGCCGCAGTCATATACACGCTGCAGTGATGTATAAGCTGCAGTGATGTATAAGCTGCAGTCGTATACACACTGCAGTGATGTATAAGCTGCAGTGATGTATAAGCTGCAGTGATGTATAAGCTGCAGTCATGTAATGTATAAGCTGCAGTGATGTATAAGCTGCAGTCATGTATAAGCTGCAGTGATGTATAAGCTGCAATGCTCCATGTCCCTCTGCACAGTTTTACACTTGAGCAACTTACAACAAGTCTATTATCAGAAGCTTGCTATGTGAATATTTACACTACTATCGGGTTCTCCAGTGAAACCTATACCACATGCAGAAGACCAGCAGCGGCAGATAGGGTGTCACGGTGGCGCAGCGGTAGAGTTGCTGCCTCACAGCACCAGAGACCCGGGTTCGATCCTAACTACGGGTGCCGTCTGTACGGAGTTTGCACGTTCTCCCCGTGACCACGTGGGTTTTCTCCGGGTGCTCCGGTTTCCTCCCACACTCCAAAGACGTGCAGGTTTGTAGGTTAATTGACGTCTGCTAAACTGTCCCAAGTGTGTGTAGGATAGTGCTAGTGAGCGGGGTGATCGCTGGTCGGCACGGACTCGGTGGGGAGGAGGGCCTGTTTACACGCTGTATCTCCAAAGCCGAAAGACCAGGGACTCGAGTTTAAGCCAGTTACAAACGGGAATAAACTCACATCGTAAGTTTTATGTGAAGCAGCTCCCAAAGTTAATTTTGATGTTTTGTTGCCATTTAATTTCATCTTTCATTTGCCCATTTTAGTACTACCTGGATAAGAAGCATATGCCTTAAATCCAGGAAGCAGAGAGTCACCTGCTGAGCCCCTCCAGCAGCTGGTTATATGGCTTCAAGAAATGCCAGAGGCCTCATTGGAAAGGAGCCATTTTAGACAGGTGCCCTGCAGTTTCATTTAACAGTTTCCTTTGTGTTAAAAAGGAAAACAATCCTCGTTCATCCACGTTAAACTCCATAGGTGGTGCAGCGGTAGAGTTGCTGCCTCACAGCACCAGAGACCCGGGTTCGATCCCAACTACGGGTGCTGTCTGTAGGGAGTTTGTATGTTCACCCAGTGACCTGCGTGGGTTTTCCCCGGGTGCTCTGGTTTCCTCCCGCACTCCAAAGACGTGCAGGTTTGTGGGTTAATTGGATTTGGTCTCGACCCGAAACGTCGCCTATTCCTTCGCTCCATAGATGCTGCCTCACCCGCTGAGTTTCTCCAGCATTTTCATCCACCTCAGATTCAGATTCAGATTCAATTTTAATTGTCATTGTCAGTGTACAGTACAGAGACAACGAAATGCACCTTTGATCAGTACGGGTGTCAAGGGCTATGGGGAGAAGGCAGGAGAATGGTGTTGAGAGGGGAAAGAAGGATCAGTCATGATTGAATGGCAGAGTAGACGTGATGGGCCGAACGGCCTAATTCTGCTCCTATCAGACATGATGAAGAGAGGTTTAGTGAAACGGAGCAAGTGACATCGATCCTACATCTGCCAGAGAGCCTGAGAGAGGAGAATACATGGTGGAACTATGTTGTCTTGAATGGTGTGTTGGGCTCCGCAGAGACATTTAAGCACACAGTTATACAAGACCTCTGTGGCAATAATTCCTACTATGAAACACATTGGTACTATAAACTCCATAATATAGCCATAAACAACCTTCTGTAATTTAAAGCAGTGCAGCTGCATCATAAAAATTAGATTTCACATTTAAAACTACACAACTCAAGAGTTGTGATATCAAAATCTGTACCTGCTCAGGAAGAAAGTATTCTCTCCCTGAGATCAGTCATTAAACGGTCTTACTATATTTAAACTATTTCACCTAAAGGCCAAAGTTATAAAGTACCGGTAAAAAAAATGAATAGTTGGAATATGACGTTTGCTTAAATTAAATTCATTACCATTCTTTGTTTTAAAATGTAACTCTGTTTAACCAGCTCCAATGTCAATGTCCACTCTCCTGTAGATTTTTCACACAAAAGGGTTGGGTAGGTGGGTGTGTGGAACGAGCTGCCGGAGGAGGTGGTTAAGGCTGGGACCATTGCAGCATTTGGACGGGTACATGGATAAGTTCCTTAGTTCTAGCAGCAGAACTACGCCATACTGCCCATCGAGTCTACTCCGCCATTCAATCATGGTTGATCTGTCTCCCCTTCTCAACCCCATTCTCCTGCCTTCTCCCCGTGACCCCGTACTAATCAAGTATCTGCCATTCTCTGCCTTAAAACTCCCCAATGACTTGGCCAGTCTAGGATCGACTAGGTTTGAAGGGGTAAGGGCCAAACGTAGGCAGATGTAGAGATTTTGGTTCACCAGACTGGGCCTGGGATGGGTCAGGACTGTCTTATGAAGAAAGACTGGATAGACTGGCTTATACTCTCTAGAATTTAGGAGAGTGAGAGGGGATCATATAGAAACTTACAAAATTCTTAAGGGGTTGGACAGGCTAGATGCAGGAAGATTGTTCCCGATGTTGGGGAAGTCCAGGACAAGGGGTCACAGCTTAAGGATAAGGGGAAAATCCTTTAAAACCGAGATGAGAAGAACTTTTTTCACACAGAAAGTGGTGAATCTCTGGAACTCTCTGCCACAGAAGGTAGTTGAGGCCACAGTTCATTGGCTATATTTAAGAGGGAGTTAGATGTGGCCCTTGTGGCTAAGGGGATTAGGGGTATGGAGAGAAGGCAGGTACGGGATACTGAGTTGGATGATCAGCCATGATCATATTGAATGGCGGTGCAGGCTCGAAGGGCCGAATGGCCTACTCCTGCACCTAATTTCTATGTTTCTATGTTTCTATCTATGGAGCGAAGGAAATAGGCAACGTTTCGGCCCGAAACCCTTCCGGGTTTCGGACCGAAACGTTGCCTATTTCCTTCGCTCCATAGATGCTGCTGCACCCGCTTCGTGCCGATTTAGTAGGGCAGGTGATCGAATCTTAGTCATTGATAGAAGTTTTAATAAGCACCTTCACAGTTTCAGTGTGTGAGTTTAGTTGATAGTCACGTGTATCGGGCTACAGTGAAAAGCTTTTGTTGCCTGCCAACCAGTCAGTGGAAAGACAATACATGATTATAATTGAGCCGTCCACAGTGTACAGATACATGACGATGTGAATAATACTTGGTGTAAGATACAGCCAGTAAAGTCCAAGCAAAGATGGCCTGAGGGGCTCCAATGAAGATGGGAGGTCAGGACCTATTGAGAGGGCGGTGGAGGCAGGTTTTCTGGAGGTGCATCAAGAGAAAGCTAGAGGCTGTGGTCTGGAACACACACACAACACACGCACACGTCACACCGCACACCCAAACCCACAAGTAGTTCACACACACACACACAAACACACACACACCGTTGAACACACAACAGTGGCACACAAGATGGAACTGCAGACACAACACGTAGGTACACAAAAGTGCACACAAACTCAGCGGGGGCAGCAGCATCTATTGAGCGAAGGAAATAGGCAACGTTTCGGCCCGAAACCCTTCCGGGTTTCGGCCCGAAACGTTGCCTATTTCCTTCGCTCCATAGATGCTGCTGCACCCGCTTCGTGCCGAATTAGTAGGGCAGGTGATCGAATCTTACACACACACACAAGTTTTACACACAAACACACACACACACAGACCCACACACACACACACACACACACACACACACACACACACACACACACACACACACACACACACACACACACACACACACACACACACACACATAATACTTGGTGTAAGATAAACCCGGTAAAGTCCAAGCAAAGTCTGGCCAGGCATTGTGTAGTGTGAGGTCAGGCCCCCTCAGAGGGCGGTGGAGGCGGGTTCTCTGGATACTTTCAAGAGAGAGCTAGATAGGGCTCTTAAAAATAGCGGTGTCAGGGGATATGGGGAGAAGGCAGGAACGGGGTACTGATTGGGGATGATCAGCCATGATCACATTGAATGGCGGCGCTGGCTCGAAGGGCCCAATGGCCTACTCCTGCACCTGTTGTCTATTGTCTATCTCTAGTTGGTGAGAGGGCGGTTCAGTTGCCTGATAACAGCTGGGAAGAAACTGTCCCTGAATCTGGAGGTGTGCGTTTTCACACTTCTGTACCTCTTGCCTGAAGGGAGAGGGGAGTCGAGGGAGTGAGAGGGGGTGAGTTGTCTTTGTTTGATGATGCTGCTGGCCTGCAGCATTGATGTCTGGAGCAGTGAGGTCCGGGCAAATCTAAACTGTGCAAGGTGAGTGTGTGTGTGGGGGGGGGGGGGGGTGTGAGGGGGACAGGGGCTGTTGGGCGCTGTGCCACCCCACAGGCTTGTTATCAAAGGACAGGGGCTGGTGGGGGCTGCCTGTTGCTGCCTGTGTGTAACACTGTGTTTCTGGAGCCTCTGCAGGTGCAGCTGAGTCTAACCCAGGTCCTCGATTACACCCTGGGAGCCTGGATATTAATATTGATGGAGTGTTGCACACATGTCCACACACCCATACATCTCACAACTCACCACCGTAATTACAGCAGCAGCTGCGTACACCTCGGCTCGAGAGTGCTTCCCGCCTCCATTACAGTCACAGAGCGATACAGTGTAGATACAGGCCCTTCAGCCCATCTTGCCCAAGCCGGCCAACATGCCCCATCCACACTGGGGTTGTAAGGTCATAAGGAATACGGGGTAAGCCATTTTGAACGGAGACAAGGAAACACTTTTACACACAGAGAGTTGTGAGTCTGTGGAATTCTCTGCCTCAGAGGGCGGTGGAGGCCAGTTCTCTGGATACTTTCAAGAGAGAGCTAGATAGGGCTCTTAAAGATATTGGAGTCGGGGAATATGGGGAGAAGGCACAAACTCCGTGCCGACAGCATCCGTGGTCAGGATCGAACCTGGGTCTCTGGCGTTTTGAGCTAACATTTCTCCCACATGCAGTGGTCCTCACGATAAAAATGAACTTTGCTTTTCGAACCATCTTTTGACGGGAAAGGCTTCGAGAGATATGGGCTAAATGTGCGCAGCTGGGAGTAGTGTAGAAGGGACACGTTGGGCAGTGTGGTCAAGTTGGTCCTTAAGGGACATTTGGACAGGTACATGGTCAGGACAGGGTCAGAGGGATATAGGCCAACAGCAGGCAGGTGGGATTAGTGTAGGTGGGGCAAGTAGGCCTGAAGGGCCTGTTTCTATGCTGCAGGACTCAATGACAATACATTATAGTGGGCTTGGATTCCTAAAAACAAAACTGAAAATGCTGGAAATATTCAGAAGATTAGGCAACATCAGTGGAAAGAGAAACAGAGTTAAGGGACTGTCCCACTTTCACAACTTAATTCAAAACCTCTGCCGAGTTTAAAGGAGCTAAAAAAAAATCAGGATCGCAGTAATCTACGAACTCTTACGGCCTTCCACGACTATGTTCACGAACTCCTACGAGTATGTCTACAAATTCCCACGACTATTTCCATGCCCTCCTTGCAATTTCTTTCATCCCGACCATTTTTTTACTCGTGGACATTTTTTAATCAGGTTGGAAAAACGTCCCGACTTAAACATAGAAAGATAGAAATTAGGTGCAGGAGTAGAGGCCATTCGGCCCTTCGAGCCTGCACCATTCGCCATTCAATATGATTATGGCTGATCATCCAACTCAGTATCCCGTACCTGCCTTCTCTCCATACCCTCTGATCCCCTTAGCCACAAGGGCCACATCTAACTCCCTCTTAAATATAGCCAATGAACTGTGGCCTCGACTACCCTCTGCGGCAGAGAGTTCCAGAGATTCACCACTCTCCGTGTGAAAAAAGTTCTTCTCATCTCGGTTTTAAAGGATTTCCCCCTTATCCTTAAGCTGTGACCCCTTGTCCTGGACTTCCCCAACATCGGGAGCAATCTTCCTGCATCTAGCCTGTCCAACCCCTTAAGAATTTTGTAAGTTTCTATAAGATCAGTCCTGACAGTCCTGACATCCCAGGAATCTGTCTGGTGAACCGTCTCTGCACTCCCTCTATGGCAATAATGTCCTTCCTCAGATTTGGAGACAAAATCTCCCCTTCTCAACCCCATTCTCCTGCCTTCTCCCCGTAACCCCTGACACCCGTACTAATCAAGAATCAGATTTGGAAACCAAAACTGTACGCAATACTCCAGGTGTGGTCTCACCAAGACCCTGTACAACTGCAGTAGAACCTCCCTGCTCCTATACTCAAATCCTTTTGCTATGAAAACTTACCTTACGAGTATCTACGGCTGGCATAACGAGCCGCTACGATATATCTACGGATTCCTACGGACTCGTTACGAACATTCTGCGAGTTTGAATCAAGGGGAAAACTCTGGGAGAATTGGTGAATTACCCCGTGAAAGTGGGACAGGCCCTTTAGTGTTTTGGATCTGAGATCACTCGTCAGTCAGAACGGTTTCCTAACCTTTTATCATTCAAATAATACTCAGATCTGTTCTTCCTTGGTGTAAATAATACAAGTATTAAACATCGACTGCCCCACAGAATTTGTTCAACCTCACGGTTGTTTGCAATTTTACAACATTCTCCAGCAAACTCTTAAGAGCATTAAAAAATTCATTTCTTCAAACCTTTTAAATTATGAATTGCAAATACATGTAGCAAAATGCACTTGCAACCAGAGATGACAAGTGTGGAGTTAACCAAGAGGACATTGGTTTAAGGTGAAGGGGGAAAGATTCATTGAAACTTGAGGGACAACTATTCTACACAGAGGGTGGTGCCTCACGGCGCCAGAGACCCGGGTTTGATCCTAACTACGGGCGCCGTCTGTACGGAGTTTGTACGTTCTCCCCGTGACCTGTGTGGGTTCTCTCCGGGTGCACCGGTTTCCTCCCACACTCCAAAGACCAGCCGGTGTGTAGGTTGATTGGCTTCAGTAAATTGAAGATTGTCCCCGGTGTGTGTAGGATAGTGTTAGCGTACGGGGTGATCGCAGGTCGGTGCGGAGAGTCGTAGAGCGCGTCTCCGCGCTGTATCTCTAAAACTAAAAACTCTTTGGTGACCCTCGGACTATCCTCGATCGAGCTTTGCTGGCTTTACCTTGCGATAAATGTTAATCCCTTATCATGTGCCTGTACACCGTAATGCCCCTGTCCCACTTAGGAAACCTGAACGGAAGCCTCTGGAGACTTCACGCCCCACCCAAGATTTCTGGAGGTTGCAGGCGGTTGCCGGAGGTTGCAGGTAGTGGAAGCAGGTAGGGAGACTGACAAAAACCTCCGGGAACCACATGGAAATCTTGGGCGGGGCGCAAAGTCTCCAGAGGTTTCCGTTCAGGTTTCCCAAGTGGGACAGGGGCATAAATGGATCGATTGTAATCATGTATTGTCTTTCCGCTGACTGGTCAGCATGCAACAAAAAGCTTTTCACTGTACCTCGGCACACGTGACAACAAACTAAACTGAACTGAAACCTCCATTGTATAAATCCTGAGAAGCAGAAATGTTAATGAGTGCGGGCGGCTCAGGAATGAAGTGATTGCAGGTACATTTTACAATCCCTGATGGCTAGCAGTTGAAATGAAGTGTTACCTACACTGTGAATACAGATATCCCAGCCCCACGCGGGCTGTTCAGCACCTGGCAATATTACAGACGCAGCTCTGGACCTGATCTACAGAAGCCACTTATCATGTTCGGTGAACATTCAGGAATCCATTTGGAAGCCATTGAAGTAACAGGTTAATGTCCGCAGGGCCGACAATTTAATCTCCTGCCCCTGCATGCCACAGCTTGGAGTGATTAATCGTGGCAGCGTTGGAATGCAAAGTGCATCAAAGCAGGAGCGTGGAGAGGGGTCTGGAGATCCAGAGTCCACCAGGTTGAAGTGAAGGTTAAAATGGCGGGGAAATCTGCAACCACAAATCTAGGGACAAAACATGGCCGAGGTTGAGAGGAGCATCGGTCAGCAAAGGGCTTCACTTCATCAGCCAATGTAGAGTGCGAAAAACAGTAATCTGTCAGAATCCACAATCGACAATAGGTGCAGGAGTAGAGGCCATTCGGCCCTTCGACCCAGCACCGCCATTCAGTGTGATCATGGCTGATCATCCCCAATCTGTTCCCCGTTCCTGCCTTCTCCCCATATCCCCTGACTCTGCTATCTTTAAGAGCCCTACCTAGCTCTCTCTTGAAAGCATCCAGAGAACCGGCCTCCACCGCCCTCTGAGGCAGAGAATTCCACAGACACACCACTCTCTGTGTGAAAAAGTGTTTCCGCGTCTCCATTCTAAATGGCTTGCCCCTGATTCTTAAACTGTGGCCCCTGGTTCTGGACTCCCCCAACATCGGGAACATCAAGTGAAAGCAAAGCAAAGTGATTCATCACCTTAGAAAAAGAGTGCTGGAGTAACTCAACGGGTCAGGCAGCATCTGTGGAGAACATGGATAGGTGACGTTTTGTGTCAGGACCCTTCTTCAGTCTCTTCACATACCTATCCATGTTCTCCAGGGATTGTTAAGTGACCTGCTGAGTTACTCCAACACTTTGTGTCTTTTTATTTTGTAAACCTCCACCTGCAGTTCCTTGTACCTCCTGGTAAATCACCTTATTGTTTCATGCACCTGACAACTTACTCTTTTAAACCAGTCACTTTACATTGCACCAACTTTGCACGGAAAATGGCCCTTCGACCCAGCGAGACCACACCAACCAGCGATCACCCGCACTCTAACACCAGGGACAATTTTACCTAAGTCAATTAACCTTCAAACCTGTATGTCGTCATTGGAATGTGGGAGGAAACCGGAGCACCCGGAGAAAAGCCACGCAGTTCACGGGGAGAAACATAGAAACATAGAAATTAGGTGCAGGAGTAGGCCATTCGGCCCTTCGAGCCTGCACCGCCATTCAATATGATCATGGCTGATCATCCAACTCAGTATCCCGTACCTGCCTTCTCTCCATACCCTCTGATCCCTTAGCCACAAGGGCCACATCTAACTCTCCTCTTAAATATAGCCAATGAACTGGCCTCGACTACCCTCTGTGGCAGAGAGTTCCAGAGATTCACCACTCTCTGTGTGAAAAAAAGTTCTTCTCATCTCGGTTTTAAAGGATTTCCCCCTTATCCTTAAGCTGTGACCCCTTGTCCTGGACTTCCCTAACATCGGGAACAATCTTCCTGCATCTAGCCTGTCCAACCCCTTAAGAATTTTGTAAGTTTCTATAAGATCCCCTCTCAATCTTCTAAATTCTAGAGAGTATAAACCAAGTCTATCCAGTCTTTCTTCATAAGACAGTCCTGACATCCCAGGAATCAGTCTGGTGAACCGTCTCTGCACTCCCTCTATGGCAATAATGTCCTTCCTCAAGGTACAAACTCCGTTACAGACAGCACCCGTGGTCAGGATCGAACCCGGGTCGCTGATGCTGTGAGGCAGCAACTCTACCGCTGTAAACCAATTTAACATTGCAAGCCCATTCACCTCCGGTCTAGTATAACGTGGAGGGATCCAATTTACTCCACAATCCACTGCACAAGCAAAAGGAAAAAGTGCGAGTCTTGGAGAAACGCTAACTTTCATTGCTAACCAGGGATAAATTACGTGTGGTAATCCAATCTTTCAACAACCCGTCTTCAGTAGGATTATGTTTAGCAGCTGACTCATATTCAAAAATGTTTTTATCATTATGAGTTAACATTCTTTTAATAAAAGGGTTACCGCAATCATTAATGTGGTGTTAATCTACATGCACCATCAGGCAGCATCAGATGTCATTTGCCTGCAACATCTCCAACCCTGTTCCAATTTTAGACATTTCTCCAACACCTTGTAAAAGCTTTGCGGTAACGGAATCGAGTGTTTTGGTGAAGATTGTTCCACCACTCTCCATTTTAATCCTGCTTTAGGTTTGTTGACAAGTCTGTTCTGTAATTGTAAACTCAATGAACTGCGTACAACTTCAGTAATCTCAGTCCTTGGCCTGTTTACTAACCTGTACTTCCTCCTAATTTGAGGAGGGACATCCTCGTGATTGAGGCAGTGCAGCGTAGGTCCATGAGATTGATTCCTGGGATGGCGGGACTGTCATATGAGGAAAGATTGAAAAGACTAGGCTTGTATTCACTGGAGTTTAGAAGGATGAGGGGTAGGGATCTTGTAGAAACATATAAAATTATAAAAGGACTGGACAAGCTAGATGCGGGAAAAATGTTCCCAATGTTGGGTGTGTCCAGAACCAGGGGCCACAGCCTTAGAATAAAGGGGAGGACATTTAAGACTGAGGTGAGAAAAAACTTTTTCACCCAGAGAGTTGTGAATTTATGGAATTCCCTGCCACAGAGGGCAGTGGAGGCCAAGTCACTGGATGGATTTAAGAGAGAGTTAGATAGAGCTCTAGGGGCTAGTGGAGTCGAGGGATATGGGGAGAAGGCAGGAATGGGTTATTGATAGGGGATGATCAGCAATGATTGCAATGAATGGCGGTGCTGGCTCGAAGGGCCGAATGGCCTACTCCTGCACCTATTTTCTATGTTTCTATGTACAACATTTCCTGTTGCTGATGCAAACTTCTATCAGCTCAATGAATCTCTCTTTCTCTCTCTCTCTCTTCATTTTCCATTCCAAGGACTCTATTCAACAATTGCATATTACAGTGTATCAAACGTACACAATCGTTCAATGGTCACAATACATCAAGCAGTCATTATAGTGCAACGGTGAAAACTTTATCTACAATGCTCTCGACCCTGCGGTGACCAGCATTCACGGAAGGGCTCCAGAGTCCTCTCTCTCTCTCTCTCTCCTCAGAGTATTCAAACTACTGTTGTGATCCTAGTTACAATGTGGAAAATGGCACAAAACATTCTAAACTTGCACTCAACATTAAAATCAATCTCCTCAGAATAAGACCATGGGACTATAAACATCAGAGTGGGATTACGATCGGTCATTCTCCCGTGTTAATCCCAGATGATGCAGAGAGGTGATTGATAGGTAACGTTGTTTTTAGTTTAGTTGGGTTTAGTTTAGAGATACAGCGCGGAAACAGGCCCTTCGGCCCACCGGGTCCGCGCCGACCAGCGATCCCCGCGCATGAAACACTATCCTACACCCACTAGGGACAAATTTCACATTTCAAGTCAATTGACCTACAAACCTGCACGTCTTTGTAGTGTGGGAGGAAACCGAAGATCTCGGAGAAAACCCACGCGGGTCAAGGGGAGAACGTGCAAACTCCGTACAGACAGCACTTGTAGTCGGGATCGAACCCGGGTCTCCGGCGTTGCATTCGCTGTAAAGGGGCTGTCCCACTTGGGCGATCTAATTGGCGAGTTTGGAATAGTTTGAAAAAATGACATGTTGAAGACCTCCTTCAACTACGTTGAAGACCAGCTACGACTAACTTCGGGAAAATTGGACACCAAATAGTGGAGAGTGAAGACCTCCTTCGACCTCCCTTTGACTATGATGAAGACTATCTACGACTACCTTCGACTACCCTCGATTACCTACGACTAACATGCCGACCTACTACGACTAAACCGACGAGTAAGAAAAGTATCGATTTTTTCCACGGCGACCTTTTTTTACTTGCGGGCATTTTTTTGAACATGTTGAAAAAAAACGCCGCGACCTAGCTGAGGCCTCGAGTACGCGGAGCCCACTCTCGAACATGGAGGAGAGTTACGAAGACCTCCTACGACCTCGTGTCGACCGTGCTGCGAGTACGAGTCGAGGGCAAACTCGCCAGAGCTGGCAGATTAGGTCGCCGCAGTGGGACGGGACCTGAAGGCAGCGACTCTGCCGCTGCGCCACCGTGACCGCCCGGCGCACTGCGCTGTCGACGACCCGCTGAACGGGAGTAGATGGCGATCACCAACGAGGCATCTCCAGGCCATTAATCTTCTATCAACCTTGCTGACCTGGGATTAGGTGAACAATATGCACACATGGGGTCTATTAAAGCTGGGTCGCTGACCGATCAATAACGCTGCGCCTACGCCGGGGGTAAAACACGGGGGGGGTGGGGGGGGGGGGTGACAAATAACAACTAGATGGATTACTGGAGGTTTGGGCAGGATTTACAGTCTCCCTGTAACACTGACCAAGTGAAGGAGCAAGTTCCCATCTCCTTGACTTGTCACACAGAAACATAGAAACATAGAAATTAGGTGCAGGAGTAGGCCATTCGGCCCTTCGAGCCTGCACCACCATTCAATATGATCATGGCTGATCATCCAACTCAGCATCCCGTACCTGCCTTCTCTCCATACCCCCTGATCCCCTTAGCCACAAGGGCACATCTAACTCCCTCTTAAATATAGCCAATGAACTGTGGCCTCGACTATCCTCTGCGGCAGAGAGTTCCAGAGATTCACCACTCTCTGTGAAAAAAGTTCTTCTCATCTCGGTTTTAAAGGATTTCCCCCTTATCCTTAAGCTGTGACCCCTTGTCCTGGACTTCCCTAACATCGGGAACAATCTTCCTGCATCTAGCCTGTCCAACCCCTTAAGGATTTTGTAAGTTTCTATAAGATCCCCTCTCAATCTCCTAAATTCTAGAGAGTATAAACTAAGCCTATCCAGTCTTTCTTCATAAGACAGTCCTGCCATCCCAGGAATCAGTCTGGTGAACCTTCTCTGCACTCACTCTATGGCAATAATGTACTTCCTCAGATTTGGAGACCAAAACTGTACGCAATACTCCAGGTGTGGTCTCACCAAGACCCTGTACAACTGCAGTCACATTAGACAACATATTAGACAGCATCTCCCACAACCCCTTACAACACACATATTGACAAAGAATCTAGTCAAAGTGTTCAAGAAGGAACTTCATGTGCTGGAAAATCGAAGGTACACAAAAAAGCTGGGGAAACTCAGCGGGTGCAGCAGCATCTATGGAGCGAGGGAAATAGGTAACGTTTCGGGCCGAAACCCTTTCGGGTTTCGGCCCGAAACGTTGCCTATTTCCTTCCGGGTTTCGGCCCGAAACGTTACCTATTTCTTTCGCTCCATAGATGCAGCTGCACCCGCTGAGTTTCTCCAGCTTTTTTGCGTACCAAAGAATCTAGTCATCTCTGCCGTAAAAATATCCATTGACTTGGCCTTCAAACCTGTCCTGTCCTATCCATGTACCTGTATAAACTGTATCTTAAATGTTGGGATAAATGTTGCAGTTGTACAGGGTCTTGGTGAGACCACACTTGGAGTATTGTGTACAGTTTTGGTCTCCTAATCTGAGGAAAGACATCCTTGCCATAGAGGGAGTACAGAGAAGGTTCACCAGACTGATTCCTGGGATGTCAGGACTTTCATATGAAGAAAGACTGAATAGACTTGGTTTGTACTCGCTAGAATTTAGAAGATTGAGGGGGGATCTTATAGAAACTTACAAAATTCTTAAGGGGTTGGACAGGCTAGAGGCAGGAAGATTGTTCCCGATGTTGGGGAAGTCCAGAACAAGGGGTCACAGTTTAAGGATAAGTGGGAGATCTTTTAGGACCGAGATGAGGAAAACATTTTTCACACAGAGAGTGGTGAATCTCTGGGATTCTCTCCCGCAGAAGGTAGTTGAGGCCACAGTTCATTGACTATATTTAAGAGGGAGTTAGATGTGGCCCTTGTGGCTAAAGGGATCAGGGGGTATGGAGAGAAGGCAGGTACAGGATACTGAGTTGGATGATCAGCCATGATCATAGTGAATGGCGAACGGTGCAGGCTCGAAGGGCCGAAGGGCCGAATGGCCTCTACTCCTGCACCTATTTTCTATGTTTCTATGACAGTCCCAGCCTCAACTACCTCCTCTGGCAGCTTGTTCCATACACCCACTGCCCTTTGTGTGAAAAATTTACCCCTCAGATTCCTATTAAATTGTTTCTCCTTCACCTTAAAGCCGTGTCCTCTGGTCCTCGATTCACCTACTCTGGGCCTGGGCACTAGGCCTGATTTAATTTACTGCTGTAATCTCTCTGCCGGCAACATCTGCTTCATGTTAGCTCAACGCCATTAAATCATTTGACAGTGGCCACACAGTGTTCATCGGTGACACATGAAATGCTGGAATTTGGTTCCAGCTAGACCCTGTACACCGACCACTTAAATTTAGGAAATCTGGAATAATAGTGAGTGGCATGGTGGCACAGCGGTGGAGTTTCTGCCCTACAGCGCCAGAGACCCGGGTTCCATCCTGACTACGGGTGCTGTCTGTACAGAGAAACATAGAGAATAGGTGCAGGAGGAGGCCATTCGGCCCTTCTAGCCAGCACCGCCATTCGTTGCGATCATGGCTGATCATAGCATAGAATAGAATAGTTTCTTTATTGTCATTGTAACATGAACCATGTACAACGAAATTTAAAAATGCCAACCAGTCAGTGCACCATTCAAACATTTCTAAAAGCTAACATCCAACTTAGTATCCTGTATCTGCCTTCTCTCCATACCCCCTGATCCCTTTAGCCACAAGGGCCACATCTAAATGTTTTTCTCATCTCGGTACTAAAAGATTTCCCCCTTAACCTTAAACTGTGGCACCTTGTCCTGGACTTCCCCAACATTGGGAACAATCTTCCTGCATCTAGCCTGTCCAAACCCTTAAGAATTTTGTACGTTTCTATAAGATCCCCCCTCAATCTTCTAAAATTCTCGCGAGACTCAACCTTATGTATTCCTGCAACTACCCTAGTTCTGCCTTCTCCCCATATACCTTGGTTCCACTAGCCCCTAGAGATCTATCTAGCTCTCTCTTAATAGAAGGTACTGAGTTTGCACGTTCTCCCCGTGACCTGCGTGGGATTTCACCGAGATCTTCGGTTTCCTCCCACACTCCAAAGACGTACAGGTTATAGGTGAATTGGTTTGGTGTAAGTGTAAATTGTCCCTAGTGTGTGTAGGCTTGTGTTAATGTGCGGGGATCGCTGGTCGGTGTGGACTCGGTGGCCCGAGGACCCTTTTCCACGCTGTATCTAAACTACACTAAACAAAATACTGATTTATGAAAAAGGAATATGCAATGTTTCCATTTAACCTATTAATCCTGTGCTCTCTAAAGACGTACTCCAATAATTAATTGCAGGATTTAATAGTTCCCAAGCATGAAAATTTAACGCTCCAATAACTTCCCAGTTAGCTCAGCATTTGAGATATTCATCATTCCCGACTGTTCCTGGATCATTTTCATCAACTGTCGACAATCTCTTGAAGACTTGAGCAGCGGAATTACCTTCACCTCTGGTCACAAGCTAGATCATAAGATCATAAGTGTTAGGAGCAGAATTAGGCCATTCGGCCCATCAAGTCTACTCTGCCATTCAATCATGGCTGATCTATCTCTCCCTCCCTCCTAGCCCTATTCTCCTGCCTTCTCCCCATAACCCCTGACACCCGTACTAATCAAGAATCTATCCATCTCTGCCTTAAAAATATCCACTGACTTGGCCTCCACAGCCTTCGGTGGCAAAGAGATACTGCAGGAGGTTCCTGCGTGATATGGAGGTCTATGTTCCTACAATACAGCCGGCACCGTGAATTCCCTTAACTTTAAGCCATGTCGTCTTTGCAAGCGTCAAGAAACGCAAATTGAAAAAAAAACATTTTTCTGTTTATCGTATTTAATTTTTCCTCACATAAAGTTCGGGGGATACAAATTTTATCGGTATCTCAAATTTTTGGAATAGTGATTTGTCAAGTCTGTAAGAGGGAATTTCTGTTACTGAACTGGGGGGGGGGGGGTCGCTTATATACAGCCATTACAGAAACACCATGTGTGTGTTCCCCCCCCATCCCCACTGCACTTGCCTCTCGCAAACTGCCCGCGTTCCATTCCACCTCACGTTGCACCTGGCCGCCCCTTCAATGTTACTCACCAAAGATAAACTCCTATTTTTAGCTTAGTTTGGTCTTTTAGTTTCATTTAGAGATACAGCGCTGACACCAGGCCCTTCGGCCCACCGAGTCCCGTACCGAGCCAGCAGTCCCCACACACTAACAGTATCCTACACACACCAGGGACAATTTACAATTCTTACCATATAACCATATAACCATATAACCATATAACAATTACAGCACGGAAACAGGCCATCTCGGCCCTACAAGTCCATGCCGAACAAATTTTTTTCCCCTTAGTCCCACCTGCCTGCATTCGTACCATAACCCTCCATTCCCTTCTCATCCATATGCCTATCCAATTTATTTTTAAATGATACTAATGAACCTGCCTCCACCACTTCCACTGGGAGCTCATTCCACACCGCCACCACTCTCTGTGTAAAGAAGTTCCCCCTCATATTACCCCTAAACTTCTGTCCCTTAATTCTGAAGTCATGTCTTCTTGTTTGAATCTTCTCTATTCTCAAAGGGAAAAGCTTGTCCACATCAACTCTGTCTATCCCTCTCATCATTTTAAAGGCCTCTATCAGGTCCCCCCTTAACCTTCTGCGCTCCAGAGAATAAAGACCTAACTTATTCAACCTATCTCTGTAACTTAGTTGTTGAAACCCAGGCAACATTCTAGTAAATCTCCTCTGTACTCTCTCTATTTTGTTGACATCCTTCCTATAATTGGGCGACCAAAATTGTACACCATACTCCAGATTTGGCCTCACCAATGACTTGTACAATTTTAACATTACATCCCAGCTTCTATACTCAGATACTCTATACTCTATACTCAGCTTCTATACCAAAGCCAATTAAAACCCTGCACTTCCTTTGGAGCGTGAGAGGAAACCCTTGCACCCGCAGAAAAATCACGCAGACAGCGCCCGTAGTCGGGATCGAACCCGGGTCCCTTGCGCCGAACGGCAGTCGCTCTAATGCTACATCACCGTGCCGCTCAACTTTAAGATTTCAAGTTTTCTCTAACAAAGCATAATCCATAATGTTGGTAGACACAAAATGCTGGAGTATCTCAGCGGGTCAGGCAGCGTCTCTGGAGAATAGGAATAGGTGACGTTTCGGGTCGGGACTCTGTGGACTGATACCAGTTCTCAGACACCTTCTCCTTCTCTCCCCCGGACCATGACCCCGCAGATGAGCCCCAGGCCATCATTTCACAGCCTATCTCTGATTTTATCACTTCCGGATATCTGCCCCCCACAGCCTCCAAACTTATCATTCCCCAGCCCCCGCACGACCTTCTCCCCAACATTCACGAACACAACTGCCCCCAGCAGACCCATTGTTTCTGCTGCTCCAGTCCCACTGAAATCATTTCCCCATGCCTCAACTACACGCTATCTCCGCTGGTCTAACCCCTCCCGACCAATGTCCAAGACACTTCAAAATAAAGTCTGAAGAAGGGTCTCGACCAGAAACGTCACCCATTCCTTCTCTCCAGAGATGCTGCCTGACCCGCTGAGTTGCTCCAGTCATTTGAGCCTATCTTCGGTTTAAACCAGCATCTGCAGTTCCTTCCCACACATAATCCATACTATGCAGGGAATTGTATTCAGGAAAAGCAGTTGTGTTACTAAATCTGATCGTTCCCAGCAGACGACAAAAGACATACATTAATACACTTGAAAAGATCGGAGGCAAGTAAATCATTCAGTGGTAACTTAAGATCATCTTGAGGGGTGGTAAAAGGAAGCAATTGTACAGTAAAGGTTGGCTGTACTGGGATTAAGTTCTCCCTGGAGTTCCATTAAACTCCAATAGGCATTTTTCCCCCCTACGGTAAAAGTAACTGCAGGTTCTGTGTAAGTACTTAGAAAACTACACAGCAGTAAAGTTGCTGCCTTATGGCCCTGTCCCACGGTACGAGTTCATTCCAAGAGCTCTCCCGAGTTTAAAAAAAAATCAAACTCGTGGTAAGCACGGAGAATGAACGTGGCGGGTACGTCGGAGCTCGGGGACGTCTCTTAGCGCTAACGGCAGGTACTCGGGAAGACTCGCTAACGGCAGGTAAGCACGGGAAGACTGGTGAAGTGTTTTCAACACGATGATGAAAAATGTCCACGAGAGCCCGGAGTACCGACGAGTGGCCATTACCGTAAATCTCCGAGTTCGAATCCGGGCAAACTCGGAATGAACTCTTGGAATGAACTCGTACAGTGAGACAGGGGCAGTGGGGCAGGGGTTTAACTCTTTCAGCACCAGAGAACCGGGCTCAAGTACTGTATGTACGGAGTTTGTACGTTCTCGCTGTGACCGTGTGGGTTTTCTCCGGGATCTCAGGCTTCATCCCACACTCCAAAGGCGCACAGGTTTGCTTGGTATAAGTGTAAGCCGTCCCTCGTGAGTGTAGGATGGCGCTAGTGTGGGGGGGTCGCTGGTCAGCACGGACCCGGTGGGCTGAAGGGCCTGTGTCCGCGCTATATCTCTAAACTAAACTAAACAGTAGAAAAGCCAAAAAGGGCATGAGATAAGGAGATCAGGATAGACGAGGCACGAAATGTGAAGCCGGAGGAAGGAAGGGGCGGGTAGGGTAAAGGGAGATACGGGTGCAGGTCCAGGTGGAGATTAGTCGGAGTAGCAAAATCATGCCGTATGATCTGATACAAACCGCCAGAAAACCATCTATGACTTGTGTTTAAATGTGGATGAGATGCATCCCAGTACTTGAGACTTGAAGTATTTCTAAACAGTCTCTCTTTATAACAGAAGATTTGTGCTGGCAGAAATTTCTCAAAGAAATGTAAACAATACATGAAAATACAAATGTACTCATGAATATAAATAGTGCATTTTTGCCTATTAAAGCAAAAATGATCTGTTTTGACTAAGTATGCTGTAATGCTTCCTGATCTAAAAGGGCAGGTCTAATCTGTCATGTTCCTCTTTAATTCCCATTTCAGACACAAGTCCAAAGCAATCATCATGTAGGCTGACATGCCAGAAGGATTCTCGACCCGAAACGTCACCCATTCCTTCGCTCCAGATGCAGCGTGAATCTGTCTCTAAGCTTGTAGATTCATTGTCCTCTGTAAATTGTCCCCAGTGTGTAGGATAGAGCTAGTGTACACAGTGATCGCCGGGCAACACGGGCTCGTTGGGCCGAAGGGCCTGTATCTCGCAAGTCCACAGTAAACTCTAAAGTCTATAGGTTGGTCACACACACGCACACTCACACACACTCACACTCACACTCACACTCACACTCACACTCACACACTTACACGCACACACGAACACGAACACGAACACACACACACGCTCACGCTCACACTCTCACACGCACACACGAACACGAACACGAACACACACACATGCTCACATGCACACGCACACACTCACACACACTCACACACACACACGCACACTCACACACACACGCTCACACACACACACTCACACGCACACGCTCACACACACACACACGCACACACACACACACACACGCACACACACACACACACTCACACACACACACACTCACACACTCACACACACACACACACACACACACACACACACACACACACACTCACACACACACACTCACACACACACACACGCACACACTCACGCACACACATTCACACTCACTCTTTAGGTTTTCCACAAGAAACCATTCCTTCTCTCCAGAGATGCTGCCTGTCCGGCTGAGTTACTCCAGCACTCTGTGTTTATCTTGAGTGTAAACCAGCATCTGCAGTTCCTTCCCACACATGCACGAAATTCAGCCAGGGAATGAGTCTGCCGCATATAACGGGTGAACATTTATTCCACTAGAGCTGCTGGTATTAATATATCAATACCCAAGGTAGAACCAATTTGCAGTAAATGGTCTGGACATAAACACTGGACTGTTAATGTCTGTGCAGATTAATTTTATTTTGTACATTCTGTTTCGTTTAGTCTGTCAGGGCCAGTAAACTTTCTGTCCAAGTGTGACATAACAATGGAAAATAAACTGCTCGATTATGTAGTGAACCCTCTGTCACCCCAGCTGAGGAGATGCCCCGTCTCCCACAATTCTGTTCATTTCGGTTTACATTCAGTGTTGTATAAAAACAGTACACAGTTATTGGGCGGCACGGTGGCGCAGCGGTAGAGTTGCTGCCTCACCGCGCCAGAGACCCGGGTTCGATCCTGACTACGGGCGCTGTCTGTACGGCGTTTGCACGTTCTCCCTGTGACCTGCGTGGGTTTTCTCCAGTTGCTCCGGTTCACTCCCACGCTCCAAAGACGTGCGGGTTTGTAGGTTTACTCGGCTTCAGTACAAATTGTAAAATTGTCCCGCGGTCAGGATCGAACCTGGGACTCTGGCGCTGTGAGGCAGCAACTCTACCGCTGCACCACCGTGCTGCATCTGATAGCTGCCAGCCTGGACTGTGATACGGTGATATCTCAGCCTTCCTTGGAGCTGTGGGACGCTCACAATCTTACCCCAATCCCCTGTTCACTCCGGGAAGTTGACTTTGTAAGTGATAAGGTGATAGGAGCAGAATTAGGCCATTCAGCCCATCAAGTCTACTCCGCCATTCTGAAGAAGCATCTCGGCCTGAAACATCACCCATTCATTCTGTCCTGTCTGGCTGAGTTACTCCAGCATTTTATAGACAATAGGCAATAGGTGCAGGAGTAGGCCATTCGGCCCTTCGAGCCAGCACCACCATTCAATGTGATCATGGCTGATCATCCACAATCAGTGCCCCGTTCCTGCCTTCTCCCCATATCCCCTGACTCTGCTATTTTTAAGAGCCCTATCTAGCTCTCTCTTGAAAGCATCCAGAGTACCTGCCTCCACCGCCCTCTGAGGCAGAGAATTCCACAGACTCACCACTCTCTGTGAGGAAAAGTGTTTCCTCGTCTCCATTCTAAATGGCTTACCCCTTATTCTTAAACTGTGGCCCCTGGTTCTGGACTACGAGTCTATCTTTGGTGGGATGTGGGTGGGGGTGGGGGTAGTTCTCTTGCTTCACTTGCTAAGAGACTTCTCTTGCTAAGAAACTTACAAAATTCTTAAGGGGTTGGACAGGCTAGATGCAGGAAGATTGTTCCCGATGTTGGGGAAGTCCAGGACAAGGGGTCACAGCTTAAGGATAGAGGGGGAAATCCTTTAGGACCGAGATGAGAAAAACATTTTTCACACAGAGAGTGGTGAATCTGTGGAACTCTCTGCCACAGAAGGTAGTTGAGGCCACAGTTCATTTGGCTATATTTAAGAGGGAGTTAGATGTGGCCCTTGTGGCTAAAGGGATCAGGGGGTATGGAGAGAAGGCAGGGATGGGATACTGAGTTGGATGATCAGCCATGATCATATCGAATGGCGGTGCTGGCTCGAAGGGCCGAATGGCCTCTACTCCTGCACCTATGTTTCTATGTTTTCACTATACCTCGGCAATAAACTAAACTAAACGTCTTCAGTCTGACCTGAAACATCGTCTACCCCTTCTCTCCAGAGATGCTGCCTGTCCCGCTGAGTTACTCCAGCACATTGTGTCTGTTTTCGGTGTAAACCAGCACCTGCGGTTCCTTCCTACATTCCTGGGATGGAAACATAGAAAATAGGTGCAGGAGTAGGCCATTCTATGTTTCAATCAGGGACATGATGAGGGGGTATCCATAGATGAAATGTTTCTGTGGTATAAATATTTCTCTCTTCTTTCTTCTTTTCTTCCTTTGACAGGCAGCGAGTAAAATCCAAATTCCTCCATTCCATTAGCTCTGCGAACAATGCGCGGACTAGTTTGAGCTTTCATGCACCTTTATTCTTCTCACAGGCCTTCTGCAGAGGTAACGTGAGTCGCTGCGCTCTCTGGACTTTGAAGTCAAGGCGATTGTGACAAATAGTCTACGGTGACAAAGGGCCAGATGTGGGCCCCCTGAAGCTACCCACCTTAGATAGCCGGGGGGGTGGGGGGGGGGAGTGCTAGAACCGTTGGAACTTGGTTCTTTTTTTCATATCCACCCAGACAGACAAAGGTTTCCTATTTCCCGCTTGGCTGAGAAAAACTAAAGATCAAAAAGGGCTTCGGATCAATTCTTTCGTGGAGATGCATCTGCAGTGAAAGCAGATGCTGAGAGGAACTGCAGCCATTTGTACAGTGGGCCGGTTACCCAAACCGAGACACACTCGAGATACTTAAGAAGGAACTGCAGGGTGCTGGAATAATCGAAGGTGGACAAAAGTGCTGGAGAAACTCAGCGGGTGCAGCAGCATCTGTGGAGCGAAGGAAATAGGTAACGTTTCGGCCCGAAACCCGGAAGGGTTTCGGCCCGAAACGTTGCCTATTTCCTTCAAGGGTTTTCGGCCCGAAACGTTGCCTATTTCCCTTCGCTCCATAGATGCTGCTGCACCCGCTGAGTTTCTCCAGCACTTCTGTCTCCACAAGCAAGGGAGTCGAGTTGAGTTTAGTTTAGAGATACAGCACGGAAACAGGGGAATTTTCAAACCCTGCACAGATTACGTCAGACCCAACATAGAAACATAGAAACATAGAAAATAGGTGCAGGAGTAGGCCATTCGGCCCTTCGACCCTGCACCGCCATTCAATATGATCATGGCTGATCATCCAACTCAGTATCCCGTACCTGCCTTCTCTCCATACCCTCTGATCCCCTTAGCCACAAGGGGCACATCTAACTCCCTCTTAAATATAGCCAATGAACTGGCCTCGACTACCCTCTGCGGCAGAGAGTTCCAGAGATTCTGTGTGAAAAAAGTTCTTCTCATCTCGGTTTTAAAGGATTTCCCCCTTATCCTTAAGCTGTGACCCCTTGTCCTGGACTTCCCCAACATCGGGAGCAATCTTCCTGCATCTAGCCTGTCCAACGTGTCACCGACCAGACCCCGCAAAGCAATGACACTTGTATTAAAAGGGAACTGCAGATGCTGGTTCGTACCAAAGGTGGACACAAAATGCTGGAGTAACTCAACGGGTCAGGCAGCATCTCTAGAGAACAATACAATACAATAAAATACAATTGTATTTTATTCGTCAATTTCAAAATAAAGTGCAAGTGAAAATGGATAGGTGACGTTTCGGGTCTGAACCCTTCTTCAGACCTGACCCCAATGTCTCTACCCGAAAGGTCACCCATTCCTTCTCTCTAGAGATGCTGCCTGTCCCCCTACCCTGAGTTACTCCAGCATTTTGTGCCTTTCTTCGGTGAAAAGCAGCATCTGCAGTTCCTTTCTACACAAATACCCTCTATCCATTTTCTGCAGAGATGCTGCCTGACCTGCTGAACTCCTACAGGTATAAAGCAGTTTTCTCTCATGCTCTGTAAATACTTTCAAATGGGGCGGCACGGTGGTGCAGCGGGGGAGTTGCTGCCTTAAGTAATATTCACATACAAGGAATTTGCCTTGGTGCTCCGCCCACAAGTAACAACATGACATGCAATGACAGTTACGAATTACTCAGTAAACACTAAACATTAATAATAATAAAACATTAATGATAAAACACCATTGATCAAGCATGGGACGACAGATGGCGCAATGGGCTAATTGTTCGGCTGGTGACCGGAAGGTAGCCGGTTCAAATCCCGCTTGGAGTGCATGCTGTCCTTGTGTCCTTGGGGCAAGACACTTCACCCACCTTTGCCTGTGTGTAAATGTAATGTAATTATGTGAAGCACTTTGGGGTCAATGCAAGTTGACTGAAAATGTGCTATAAAAATAAGATTATTATTATTATTATTGTGTGAACCAACAAAATACCAGATCAAGGGGAGGCTACAGATTTTTGGCTGTTGAGTAGAGCAACTACTTTTTATGTCTGGCTGTGGCAGCTTTGACAGTCCGGAGTCGCCTTCCAGAGGGAAGTGATTCAAAGAGTTTGTGGTCAGGGTGAGAGGGGTCAGAGGTGAACTTGCCTGCTCGCTTCCTAGCAACACCACAGCCCACTACAGCACCACAGACCCAGGTTCGATCCTGACTACGGGTGCTGTCTGTACGGAGTTTGCATGTTCTCCCAGTGACTCCCCCGGTTTCCTCCCACACTCCAAAGATGTTCCTAGTGCGTGGGAGAGTGCTGATGTACGCTGGTCGGCGCCAACTCAGTTTCCACTCTGTATCTCTGAAGCCTAAGGTTTAAACTCAATGGCAATATTGTCTATTGTCAATAGACAATGGACAATAGGTGCAGGAGTAGGCCATTCGGCCCTTCGAGCCAGCACCGCTATTCAACGTGATCACGGCTGATCATCCCCAATCAGTACCCCGTTCCTGCCTTCCCCCCATATCCCCTGACTCCGCTATCTTTAAGAGCCCTATCTAGCTCTCTCTTGAAAGCATCCAGAGAACCTGCCTCTACCGCCCTCTGAGGCAGAGAGCTCCACAGACTGATGAAGCCGTCCAAACAGGAATAATCCAGTCCGCAATTCGCTTGATCGGAATGAGGAGAAGGAATGTTTACCCCAGCAAAGATGGAATCAGTGCATCGAGACCAATAGATTTCCAATCAAATGGGAACTGTCGATGTTGGCAGTGGGTTTCATCAGTCAATACAATACCCCAGTCAAAAGGACAATACGTGGCGTGGCTGAGATGCATCTACAAAGATTTAATTAGATGTTACGCTGTCAGAATGCAAGACGAGAAAACTTTGTTGATTCCAAGCAAGTTGAAGCTTTGCGAACTCTTCGAGTTCGCAAAGCTTCAACTCGCTTGGAATCAACAAAGTTTTGAAACTCCAAGCCCATGCTCACAAATGTAAACAGGCAGTTCCACGTTGCTCTGATATTTATCTCAAGGCCCATGTTTCGTCCCCCCCCTCCCCCCCCTCCGGCATAAACTCTTCTAAACAAAGCTTGGGTTTCGTAACAAGAGGATTGAAATCTTGCAGCTTCTGTGGTTGCGGCGTTCTGCGGGAAGACTGAGGTCTGTGGGTCTGACACCTGAGAGGCACAAATCTTCCCCATGGGGGGGGTAGAGGCGTTCATGAAAGCATAGACTTCTGGCAATAGAAGCATAGTTTGGTCTTGGTTTAGTTTAGAGACACAGCGCGGAAACAGGCCCTTCGGCCCATCGAGTCCGCCCTGACCAGCGATTCCCGCACACTATTTATGTTGGGGTGTGTGTGTGGGGGGTGGGTGGGGCCTCCAAGGGGGGGGGGGCGGCTCATCCTACACACACACTGGGGGGGGGGGGGACAATTGAGGCCGCAACGAGGAGCGGCCTCCAACGGGAAGAAGCCGGGGACTCTATACCATTTACAATTTACGGAACTCAGCCATGATCATGGAGGATTGAATGGCGGTGCAGGCTCGATGCTGCTGGCTGCGAATGGCCTACTCCTGCACCTAATTTCTATGGCTTCTATGTTGCGGGGTTGAAGAGCTCTGGATAACACCAAGCCAACTTTACACCTACAGACCTGTACGTCAATTCGCCAGCCGGGGGCTTTGACTTTGTGACATCGGGGGGGGGAGAGGGGGAGAGGGGGCCTTCCATCACAGGATGGATGTTTATGGGGGGGGGGGGGGGGCAGAAACGGCATTTCGTTTGGACCCCAGGGGTCCAAATGACAATTAAATTGACTCTTGACTAGTACTATCCTACACACACACGACAATTTACAACTAAAACCCACAGACCTGTACGTCAGTGGGGGGGGGGGGGGGGGGGGAATGGACGGACATGCAGACTCCGTACAGTAAGTACTGTAAGTATGTAAGTAAGTTTATTGGCCAAGTATTCCCATACAAGGAATTTGCCTTGGGGCTCCGCCCACAAGTAACAACATGACGTACCGTGACAGTTCCGAATGACTCAGAAAACACTAAACATTAATAATAATAAAACATTAACGATAAAACACCATTGATCAAGCATGTGAACCAACAAAATACCAGATCAAAGGGAGGCTACAGATTTTTGGCTGTTGAGTAGAGCAACTACTCGTGGATAAAAACTGTGTTTATGTCTGGCTGTGGCAGCTTTGACAGTCCGGAGTCGCCTTCCAGAGGGAAGTGATTCAAAGAGTTTGTGGCCAGGGTGAGAGGGGTCAGAGATGATCTTGCCCGCTCGCTTCCTGGCCCTTGCAGTGTACAGTTCGTCAATGGAGGGAAGGTTGCAGCCAATAACCTTCTCTCTGCGGCTGTTTACTGCTTTCCCCTGCCATTCCCAGGGCACAGAGTTCAGGCAGGTCGAGACACAGAAACTACAGCACAAAATAAGTGCGGTTGTAAGTGACTGTGGTATTCTACAGCTACCTATTAAGGCGCAGTGTCACTCAATGCAGCAGGATCATGTGTGGGGAAGGAACTGCAGATGCTGGTTTACACCGAAGACAGAAAAAAAAGTGCTGGAGTAACTCAGCGGGCCAGGCAGCATCTCTGGAGAGAAGGACAATAGACAATAGGTGCATGAATAGGCCATTCGGCCCTTCGAGCCAGCACCGCCATTCAATGTGATCATCCCCAATCAGTACCCCCCGTTCCTGCCTTCTCCCCGTATCCCCTGACTCCGCTATCAGGAATGGGCGACGTTTCGGGTCGGGACCCTTCTTCAGACTGAAGAGGATTAATGTCATGCAATCGAAAGACATTATAACTTGCTAATTTGTCAAAAGAAATATTGCAATATTGGTGTTTTTCCTCTCCAGTGCTCCCAACACACAAAAAAATATATGAAAGTGAGTGTTTCCAAAATTAGATGGCAATTTACTCGCAAGGGTCTGACAGCATTGGAGAAGTTGTTCTTGCAGCATGTATATCATGAGGCTTTCACAATATCTCTGCTGATGTTATGACTTTCATTCAACGCCCCGGTAACCATAGTAACACTTTTACTTTCATGGCAATTTACCTCTTTCTGTTCCGTGAGATCGAGATTTGTAATGCATGCTAAATCTGCGGACAAATACATAGATGTGGGCAGTTTAACCCATCAGGGCAGCGTTTAGAACTGTCGCTTTGTGAGACTTCGGGGACTTTCTGCAGATGGAGAAAGTGCTCAGAAACATAGGACATACGTACAGGTGTAGAGGCCATTCGGCCCTTCGAGCCAGCACCGCCATTCAATGTGATCACAGTCAGTACCCCGTTCCTGCCTTCTCCCCATATCATCCTGACTCCGCTATTTTTAAGAGCTCTCTCTTGAAAGTATCCACAGAACCGGCCTCCACCACCCTCTGAGGCAGAGAATTCCACAGACTCACAACACTCTATGTGAAAGTGTTTCTTCATCTCCGTTCTAAATGCCTTACACATTATTCTTAAACTGTGGCCCCTGGTTCTGGACTCCCCAACATGTTTCCTGCCTCTAGCGTGTCTAAACCTTTAATAATCTTATATGTTTCAACACGATGCCCTCTCATCCTTCTAAACTCCAGAGTGTACAAGCCCAGCCGCTCCATTATATCAACATATGACAGTCCCGTCATCCCGGGAATTAACCTGGTGAACCTACGCTGCACTCCCTCAATAGCAAGAATGTCCTTCCTCAAATTTGGAGACCAAAACTGCACACAATACTCCAGGTGTGGTCTCACTAGGGCCCTGTACAACTGCAGAAGGACCTCTTTGCTCTTATACTCAGCTCCTCTGGTTATGAAGGCCAACATGCCATTCGCATTCTTCACTGCCTGCTGTACCTGCATGCTTACTCTCATAGACTGATGAACAAGGACCCCCCAGATCCCGTTGTACTTCCCCTTTTCCCAACTTGACACGATTTAGATAATAATTTCCTCCCACATTCCAAAGATTTGCAGTTTTGTAGGTTAATTGGCTTCTGTAAATTGGCCTTGGTGTGCGGGGTGATTGTTGGTCGGCACGGACTTGATGGGCAGAAGGGCCTGTTTCCACACTGTATCTCTAAACTAAACTAAACTGAATAGTCGGGGGAAAAAAAGAAAGAGTGTATGAGCCAAGCCGTCTGGAAGAGGTTTGGACACAGTTGCGAGCACCTACACACAGATGGGACTCTGCAGTTGGCAGAGTCAAGATCTTACAGATGTGAAATATGATACTGGAGGTACTCGACTCATTATACAAGGAGCTGTGCTATAACACAGCCCACCAGAAACTCGTCCTCTTCTGTTCCGTTTGAGTGGCACGGTGGCGCAGCGGTAGAGTTGCTGTCTCACTGCGCCAGAGACCCGGGTTCGATTCTGACTGTGGGTGCTGTCGGTGCGGAGTTTGGACGTTCAGCCCGTGACCTTCCTGGATTTTCTCCAGGTGCTCCGGTTTCCTCCCACACTCGAAAGACGTACAGGTTTGTAGGATCATTGGCTTTGGTAAACCTGTCCCTAGTGTGTAGTGTAAAGACCCTGTCCCACTTAGGAGACCAAAACAGCAACCTCTGGTGGCCTTGCCCGCCACCCAAGGTTTCCATGAGGTCACCGGAGGTTTTGGTCACTCTCCCTAATGGTCGGAAGTGGTTTCATGTGGTGGAGGCTTCATCGAGGTTGCTGCTATTTTTTCATCGTGATTAAAACCGGCCTCGACTAAAAATAGGTTGCCGATTTAAAAATCGATAATTTTTTAGTCGAAGGTCTAGTCAAAGCCGGTTTTCTTCAAAACCTTCAGGAAGGTTTTCAACGTATGTGTGGGAGGTGGTAGGAGGTTGCAGGTCACCTCGACCTTGATTTGTTTTTGGGTGGCGGGCAAGGTCACCAGAGGTTGCTGTTTAGGTCTCCTAAGTGGGACAGGGCTGTTGTGTACGGGGTGATCGCTGGTCAGCACAAGCATAGTGGCCTGAAGGGCCTGTTTCCACGCTGTATCTCTAAAGTAAAGTTTAAAGTCTAAACAAATTAACCGTTCAGGAGACAAAAGGAATTGCAGATGCTGGTGCTGGTATAACTCAGCAGGTTGGGCAGCACCTCTGGAGGACATGAGTGGGTGACGTTTTGAGTCAGGGGACCGTTCTTCAGCCTGAAGAAGGGTTCCGAACCAAAACTACACCCATCCATGTCATCCAGAGATGCTACCTGACCTGCTGAGTTACTCCAGCATTTTGTGTTTCAACCACCTGGGTATTTCATTGCTGTATTAAAGTTACTCCTGTGACTGCTACACATGACTAAACTTCAATTTTAGTTTAGTTTAGTTTAGAGATACAGAACGGAAACAGACACTTCGGCACACCGAGTCCGCATCGACCAGCTTAACACTATTCTACACACACTAGTGGACCATTTACAATTCCACCCAAGCCAATTAACCTACAAACCTGTACGTCTTTGGATTGTGGTAGGAAACTGGAGCACCTGGAGAAAACCCACGCAGGTCACGGGGAGAACGTACAAACACCGTGCAGAAACTTCCCGTAGTCAGGATCACACCCGGGTCTCTGGCGCTGTAAGGCAGCAACTCTACCAGTCTATTAATCTCATTCTTTTAATATTTACACACAAATCAGATGCAATTTGTTGTGGTTCCTATTTCTGTTTATATTTGTTATTTTTAGTTGACTTGAACTGTAGGAACCTAGTTTGTGTTTTGTGTTCCACCAATCAAAACATATTGTTACGTCCTCGTTAGATGATATCTCATATCTTGGGATCTTATATTTGTAAAAATTAGGGAACTTGCTTCACGTTAGATTAGAGATAGAGCACGGAAACAGGCCCTTCGGCCCATCCTGGTCACGCCAACCATCGACCACCCGTTCACTAGATCCAAGGCATCCCACTTCCTCATCCACATGCCAAAAATGCTTTTCGCTGTACCTCAGTGTACGTGACACTGAACCAAACCCCCAACACACCAGCGGAGATTTAAGAGGCCCATTAACCTACAAACCCGCACGTCTTTGAGATGTGGGAGGAAACCTGAGCACCCGGAGGAAACCCACGCGGTCACGGGGAGAACGTGCAAACTCCACAGCTGAGGTCAGGATTGAACGCGGGCCCCTCGTGCCATGGGGCAGCAGGTCTACAAGCTGCACCACTGTTCCGCCCATACAGCTGCATAGGGTAAAGTTCCGCTTGGAAAGATTTACACTGAAGATAGACACAAAATGTTGGAGTAACTCAGCGGGTCAGGCAGCATCTCTGGAGAGAAGGAATGGGTGACATTTCGGGTCGAGACCCTTCATCCGACTGGTCAAGGGGAGAGGGAGATACATAGATAAGGAAGGTAGACAAAAATGCTGGAGAAACTCAGCGGGTGAGGCAGCATCTATGGAGCGAAGGCAATAGGCGACGTTTCGGGTCGAGACCCTTCTTCAGACTGAGATAAGGAAGTGTGAGGTGTGAAAATAGGACAAAGGGAAGGGAGATCAAGGAACATGTAGAATAGATCATTGTTAGCTTGGAGAAGCTAACAACAACAAAGCAAGCTGAGATGAAATGTAGTCGGAAACAGTAAGACTGGTTGGAGAACTGGGAAGGGGGAGGGATGGAGAGAGAGGAAAAGGAAGGGTAACTTGCAGTTAGAGAAGTCAATGTTCATACCGTTGGGGGTGTTATGGGCCCAAGCGAAATACGAGGCGCTGTTCCTCCAATTTAAAGATTTACATTGCTCTGATAAGGGCTGCCTATTTCCAAAAGCTCTGGTTCCAGACCGCGACTCAGGCAAACCTCTGGGAATTAGCTGAGTAGTGTATCCATGAAAGAGTCTCGACCCGAAACGTCACCCATTCCTTCCTTCTCTCCCGGGATGGCGGGACTGTCGTACGTTGAAAGAATGGAGCGACTGGGCTTGTATACACTGGAATTTAGAAGGATGAGACGGGATCTTATTGAAACATATAAGATTATTAAGGGATTGGACACATGTTCCCAATGTTGGGCTAGTCCAGAACCAGGAGACACACTAAACTAAAATAAGGGGTCGGCCATTCAGAACGGAAATGAGGAAAAGTTTTTTCACCCAGAGAGTTGTGAATCTGCGGGATTTTCTGCCAATTCTCTGGATGCTTTCAGGAGAGAGTTGGATAGGGCTCTTAAAGATAGCGGAGTCAAGGGATATGGGGAGAAGGCAGGAATGGGGTACTGATTGTGGATGATCAGCCATGATAACAGTGAATGGCGGTGCTGGCTCGAAGGGCCGAATGGCCTACTCCTGCACCTATTGTCTATTTGTCTGTCTGCCTGTCCCGCTGAGTTACTCCAGCATTTTGTGTGTCTTATCTCCAGTGCATCCGTGAAGTTTGGGAAAAGGAGGGAAAAGGTTGGCCAATGATCAATGAACCTAATAGATAATCCTTGGAAGCATCATAGTGCAGGCTATCAGCGTCCATCAGCCTGCGTACGGATAATAATACTCATGGCCTCGTTAATGGGCTGCAGATCTTTTGAAGAAGCAGCTAAACCACGGCATAATTTATGTGTATTCCCAGATGACATATGATAAAGATTGTATGGAAAGGTTTCCAAATGACCTCATGGAATAAATGTTGAAAATGTGAAACTAACTTGGCACACGGGCAGGAACGGCAGTGATAAATGACTGAGAAATCATACTGGGGGTGCGCTTTTACACCGAGTAAATAGTTTAAGTCCTGCATGTTGCAATTTAAAAAGAAGGGAACTGGTTACATTTACATGGCAAGTTTCATCTTCACAAAGTATTTCACAGGCAATACATTTATAATTGGAGTTTCGTCACTGCTATTGTGTAGCAAACTCAGATGTAATTCAAGTGTAATTCCAATGGAATACCTACTACAGTAGGTGGTTGAAATACATGGGGCTGGAATAACTCTTTATTAACTGGGTGGTGCAGCGGTAGAGTTGCTGCCTCACAGCACCAGGGATCCGGGTTCGATCCTGACTATGGGCGCTGTCTGGACGGAGATTGGAGGTTTGTAGGGTTAATTGGCTATTATAAAATTATAAATCGTCCTTAGTGTGTGTAGGATAGTGTTAGTGTATTGTCCATAGTGTGTGTAGTATAGTGTTAGTGTATTGTCCCAAGTGTGTGTAGTATAGTGTTAGTGTATTGTCCCAAGTGTGTGTAGGATAGTGTTAGTGTTTTGGTGTGGGGTAGTGTTATGCCCCTGTCCCACTTAGGAAACCTGAACGGAAACCTCTGGAGACTTTGTGCCCCACCCAAGGTTTCCGTGCGGTTCCCGGAGGTTTTTGTCAGTCCCCCGACCTGCTTCCACTACCTGCAACCTCCGGCAACCACCTGCAACCTCCAGGAACCGCACGGAAACCTTGGGTGGGGCGCAAAGTCTCCAGAGGTTTCCGTTCAGGTTTCCTAAGTGGGACAGGGGGCATTAGTGTACGGGGTGATCGCTGGTCGGCGTGGACTCAGTGGGTCCGCGCAGTATCTCTAAAATCTAAAGTAAAGAAGGTAGATAGATGCTGGAGCAACTCAGCGGGACAGGAAGTATCTCTGGAGAGAAGGAATGGGCGATGTTTCGGGTAGAGACCCTTCTTCAGATTAGTGCGAGTCCTTGCACTTGGGAGGTCAGGGGTGATGGGGAGAAGGCAGGAGAGTGGGGTTGAGAGGGAGAGATAGATCAGCCATGATTGAATGGCGGAGTAGACTCGATGGGCCGAACGGCCTAATTCTGCTCCTATGTTTTATGAACTTATGAAAGGGAAGATAAGCAATTCATGGCAAGACCTTTAACAAGATTGTGGAGGAAGGAACTGCAGGTGCTGGTTTAAACTGAGGATAGACACAAAGTGCTGGAGTAACTCAGCAGGACAGGCAGCATCTCTGGAGAGAAGGAATGGGTGACGTTTCGGGTCGAGACCCTTAAGGGTGAGGCAGCATCTATGGAGCGAAGGAATAGGTGACGTTTCGGGTCGAGACCCTTACGGGTGAGGCAGCATCTATAGAGCGAAGGAATAGGTGACGTTTCGGGTCGAGACCCTTCTGGGTCTCGACCCGAAACGTCACCTATTCCTTCGCTCCATAGATGCTGCCTCACCCGCTGAGTTTCTCCAGCATTTTTGTCCACCTTCGATTTTTCCAGCATCTGCAGTTCCTTCTTAAACACTACAGTTTCTGGTTGTTTGTTCTCAATGACTTCACTATCCCTTGCACGAGATGTCGTTTGTTTTAGTTTTAACGTAGTGTCGTTTAGTTTAGGGTAGTTTTGTGTAGTGTAGGAAGGAACTGCAGATGCTGGTTTACACCGGAGATAGACACAGAGTGCTGGAGTAACTCAGCGGGTGAGGCAGCATCTATGGAGCGAAGGAATGGGTGACGTTTCGGGTCGAGACCCTTAAGGGTGAGGTGGCACCTGTGGAGCGAAGGAATAGGTGACGTTTCGGGACGAGACCCTTCTTCAGACTGGTTTGGTCTACAAACCCTTCGTGATTTGTTCAGCAACAGCACCCTCTGCCCTGGGAATGTGCAACTGCGGCCTTTCCCAGGCAAGGCTGGTGACTCACAATTACTCAACTTCGAGAGAGGAGATTGCTTTAGGATGTTTGTGGAGGGGTTCCCGAGCAAACAGACAAGGCTGCATGATAATACAATACACTGGCGCCTGGGACTTCCATGGGAGTTCTCCCAATCTCCTGCCCCCGGCTCGGCAAGGGACCCAACGGAAACATCAGAAAAATACCATTCGAGTCAAGAGGACTTGTCATTGTAGATGCAGGTTTACACTGAATGATAGACACCAAATGCTGGAGTAACTCAGCGGGACGGGCAGCATCTCTGGAGAGAAGGAACGGGTGACGTTTCAAGTCGGGACCCTTCTTCAGACTGAGGAAGGGTGCTGACCTGAAACATATATGATTATTAAGGGTTTGGACACGCTAGAGGCAGGAAACATGTTCCCGGTGTTGGGGGAGTCCAGAACCAGGGGCCACAGTTTAAGAATAAGGGGTAGACCATTTAGAATGGAGATGGGGATAAACTTTTTCACCCCAGAGAGTTGTGAAGCTGTGGAATTCTCTGCCACAGAAGGCAGTGGAGGCCAATTCTCTGGATGCCTTCAAGAGAGAGTTTGATAGAGCTCTTAAAGATAGCGGAGTCACAGGATATGGTGAGAAGGCAGGAACGGGGCACTGAATGTGGATGATCAGCCATGATCACTGTGAATGGCGGCGTTGGAACGAAGGGCCGAATGGCCTACTCCTGCACCTATTGTCTATTGTCTATCCATGTCCTCCAGAGATGCTGCCTGATCGCTGAGTTACTCCAGCACAAGCAGCACGGAGGAAGGATTATGAAGCCGGATTCTGTCCAACACATTTTACTGACGTGTACATGAAATATTTCTTTCAGAAAATATATCATGTTACAGGATCCTTTCAATTTAATGAATCCAATATTATTCATGGTCATAGAGTCAAACAACGTGGAAACAGGCCCTTCGGCCCAACTTGCCCACACCGACCAACATGTCCCATCAACACTTGTCCCACCTGCCTGCGCTTGGCCCATATCCCTCTAAACCTATCCTATCCATGTACCGGTCCAAATGTCTCTTCAATATTATGATAGTCCCAGCCTCAACTACCCCCTCGTTCCATACACCCACCACCCTTTGTGTAAAATAAGTTACCCCTCAAGTTCCTATTAAATGGTTCTCCCCCTCACCTTAAACCCATGTCCTCTGATTCTCGATTCCCCTACTCTGGGCAAGAGACTAATTTACCCGATCTATTCCTCTCATG